>NW_020838038.1:141847-359771 GCF_003676395.1 Aethalodelphis obliquidens | reverse complement strand
GTCCCCTGCATCGGCAGGCGGACTCTCAACCACTGCGCCACCAGGGAAGCCCTGGGGGATTTTTTTGTTGATGCTACGTGATGGCTGGGTGCAAAGTGAAATATTCAGGGGCATATATGTCAATAGATATCTGTGAAATGAATGGAAAATGAACAAACCTGCATTGGGCTAGCCTTTCAGATCTTACAACAGCTGCCATATATTTCCAATGCATTAAACTGTTTTTCTTTTTAAACCAACAATAACTGGGCCTCTTAGGCAAGAACACATGTCTATTAGTTTTACATACTTAGAAGTACATGCTGTTCTGTTCTGGCACTAACTTTTCACTCCTAGAGCCCTGTTTCCAAGCATACTGAATTATTAACCCCAGTACATCATCCCTGCACCCTCCCCTCCCCACAATATTTTATCAACACGACCCAAAAAGATGGCAGCAGGTTTACCAGGCCATGCTCATCAGTGTGGATTCACGCGCATGGACAACTCCAAGATCTCACCACACAACTGCCTGCTCTGCACCGCCCAACAGGTGCCCTCTGAGCGGGAGAAATGCAGGGAGGCACACCTGGGGGTCTGAGCGGTTCGGAGGATCACAAAGCAGACCTAAACCTGTCTACTTCCTTGTCAACCCCCGGCCCCACCTTTTTTTGTTCCACGGCCATTCTGAACGCATCAGTTTGCTGTAAATTGCTTTTCTGAGCAGCTCAAGAACTTTGTGGATATGCAAAGGAGCTAAAGGATCAGTGGTGCACTGTCTTCCCCACCTGCTTCCATAGCGTCCAGGATTTTCCCAATTAAAAGTATTGCCTTATTATCCCTATCAGAGCAAGCACTGCACCGGATTGTAATCACTTCTTTAAATCCCACCTTTCCCTCTACAGGAAGTACTCTGGAAGGGGGGCCGGCATCACTACTGCCTTGTTGATTAGCACTCTACCCCCAAACCTTGCAAGGCGCGTGGTCTGTCCTAAAAGTTCAATATCATTAGTTAACTGAATGCACAGATGAGTGAAAAGGTCTTCCTCTTTTAGGGCGACCAACCATCCTGGACTGAGGGGCTTCTCAGGACCTGGGATTTTCAGCGCTCACCCTGAGACAGACCCAGGCAAAAGAGACTGTTAAACGGCTTACCCTTTCCCTTCGTTTCCACATCACCAGGTCCAGCTGGCAAAGCTGCCCTGCCCAGAAGGTCCCGGCCCTGCCGCACCTGTATATACAGTTGCTGGCCTTACCCATCAGCTGGAGGGTGGGGGCGGCTTTCTAAGACGACAACCCTTTGTGCTCCATTTCCGCCCAACGACAAATGCCTACCCTAGCCCTACTGCCTGGTCACTTTCTTCTTCTTCTTCCTCTTTTTTTTTCCTTTTTAAATTATTTATTTAAGGCTGCGTTGGGTCTTCATTGCTGCGCGTAGGCTTGTCTCTAGCTGCGTTGAGCGGGGGCTACTCTTCGTTGAGGTGCACGGGCTTCTCATTGCGGTGGCTTCTCTTGTTGCGGAGCACGGGCTCTAGGTGACCGGGCTTCAGCAGTTGCGGCTCACAGGTTCAGTTCCTCCGCGGCATGTGGGATCTTCCTGGACCAGGGCTCGAACCCGTGTCCCCTGTGTTGGCAGGCGGATTCTTATCCACTGTACCACCAGGGAAGTCCCTGATCGCTTTCTTTATGAGAGATGAGAATGGTTTCTTTATTTCCCAGATTCAGAGAATGGGAAGGTGTCAGAATGATCAGGAAGGATGCCCAAATTTAAGCTGCATCCCTGAGTCTGCCCAAAGGTGGGCACGGTGCCAGATACACAGGCACTCCAGATGAGAAGCTGCTCCTCTCCCTTCCTCGCTGCTTTCAAACCCACCCCAAGGCCCACCCTCCCATCTGTTTGCTAAGCTGTCTCGTCATAACTGGCCGCAGGCCCTGCTCACCTCCCCTTCCTCCATCTCAGGGATAACGGAGGCAAGGCGATGAAGCAGGCTCCTCGCCCCACAATTCTGTGGGGGATGGGATGAGAGAACATGAAGCTGGCTTGATTCTTAGGAGGAAGATAACCCAAGACTGTCCTTTCATTCAGGAGACAGGACACTTGCTTATGGGGTGGTGAGTAGATTTTGCTACCAGTTTGCAGCAAGTTCACCCATGGGCATATCATGCTTGCTTATTTCTGGATGCCCTTCTGTAGACTATCTAGAAAAATAAGCTAAACCTGAAGGCAAGGGGGAAACTGGAAATAACCCGAATGTCCATCAATAATACATAAACTCCGCTGCTATATTCACATAACAGAATATTACAGAGCAATAGCAGAGAGTGAATTACTGACACGCACAACAACATGGATGAATTTCACACTGAGTGAAAGAAAACAGACACAAAAGGACATTACTGCCTGATACACTTTATGTGAAGTTCAAAAACAGGCGACTGTTTTGAGAAACTGTTAGAAGTCAGGGTAGTGGTTACCTTGCGGGCAGCAAGAGGGGTTAGATTGATTGGGAAGTGAGCTTTTTGCAGGGATGGAAATGATCTATATCTTAATTTGGATGGTGGCTATGTAAACGTACACATTGACAAACATTTATTAAGTTGTACCTTTAAGATAAACTCACTTGATGTACTTTTTATACATCAATTAAAGAAGTAAAGGGAAACAAAAACAACAAAAATACAAAAGCGACGGAGGAGCTCTCCACTTTCAGCCTGATCCAGCAAGCCCTGTCATTGAACCCCAGGAAGCTTTCTCACCCCCCCCGTAAGTACATTATTCTACCTACCTGCTTTGGTTGTCAAATTAAATTAGATGAAACTGAGTGGTGTGGTTGTTCAATCTCATTTGTTAAATGTACGCTCGACAAAGGCAGTGCTGTCAATCTCAATGAAATTAGGGTCTGTCAAATGAAAGATCTGATTTTTTCTATTTTTTTTTTTTATAAAAGACAGCTTTCTGCATTTAGAACTCACTCTCAAAAAATCCTTCCGGCAGCTATATCTCTCAGCCTGTTAGTCAAGGACAGGCACCCAGCCAGCTGTTTGCTGCATTTGACGTCCCTGTACATGATCATTTCAAAGGTCGTGTATATGTTAATTTACTACCTGGTTGTTATTTAAGAGGATTTTATTACATCATTTTATGTTGATTTATTCTTTCTCCTCCTCTAGGAAATTCTGGATCCTAAAGCAACCAATGGCGGGCTAGCTCTGGGTGAGTATTAGACTTCAAAGAAATCACTGTTGTCATTTTTCAAATTAAACATGAACACACACGAGCAATACGTTTTAGCTGGACACGATTATGATCGCCGTTGTCTACTAGAAGAAAGAAGTGGTTTAAACAAAAAATGTTCGTATTAAAAATTAAAAAGAAGGAGAGAGAGCAAGCGAGAGAGACACCCACAGCAAGCCCTGTCTAAATAATTACTTCACAGTAGAAATGCCCAGATGGTGAATTTGACAATGTCTAGGTCTTAATAATTTGATTCAATTTACTTTTTTCCTGAGGGCAACCTAAAGGCTTTTAGCTATTGTATCATAAGGCTACGCAGTGCCATTTTCTATGGGTTCTGCGTGGCCAACAGTATCCTAAAGCTAGAATAATATCAGAAGAGAATAAAACACCAAGAGAAGAAGGAAGCTCTGGAGAAGGCCAGGTAAGAGAGGGGAGATGGCCAAGCCATGGGAGCTTACAGGATGGGACGGAGGGCCGATAGCGTGGGATCCTGCACGAGGCTACCGCTACCCCAGATGAAGAGTTACAGAAAAGGATCCTGTGGCCGTGGTTCGGGGCGGGGAGTGCTGATGGGAAAGGGAAATGGCAGAGAGGCCCCAGAAGAGGCGACATGGAGAGATAAGGCGCAGATAAAAGCACTTATTCGCTTCTAAATGAACAGTCCAGGGCCAGTTTACTTCTCAGCAGCACCTGCAATCTGTGGGACCTCACCCACACGTGCTCCTGTGTGGGTTTCTCCATTTGCCTTGGAGAAACAAGTGACTCAAGCTCAAAATCGTCAGTGTGTGATCACCATTGCTCTGCTCAAATGTCACATCCAGGCGCCCTTACGCTGCCATTCAGAAATCTATTAGCAGCATCCCAAAGTCAGGAACTTCCCTGACCTACTTTTACCAGGCAGGGGAGGCTTCTAATTCCACAATCAGTGAAACAGCAGAACGTTTAGGAAATGTGTGTGGCGGTGTGCTGGATCAACGCAGGCAAATACAGCCCTGGGGAAAGGTTAATAGAATGTAGCTTCAACGGCTTGCGTGCTTCTAAATGTGCCCGGGTGGGCTTCCCTGGTGGTACAGTGGTTGAGAATCCGCCTGACGATGCTGGGGACGCGGGTTCGTGCCCCGGTCCGGGAAGGTCCCGCATGCCGCGGAGCGGCTGGGCCCGTGAGCCATGGCCGCTGAGCCTGCGCGTCCGGAGCCTGTGCTCCGCAACGGGAGAGGCCACAGCAGTGAGGGGCCCACGTACCGCATAAAAAAAAAAAAAAAAAGGATTTGAATATGCCCGGGTGGTGAGGAGAAAGAACCAAGCCAAAGGGAGTTCTTCAGAACCCAGAACACACCCGTCCCTCTCCTGGTCCCCGTAGGGTGAGTTTATCTGTGCCCTCCACACAGAGGGACTATCGTCTGTATCTGCAACGTCACACCCTGCCCTCCCTCAGTGCTGCAGACCACCGATCACCCCGGCCCCAAGGAGAGGTCTGCGTGTTTATCCTTTCAGAACGGCAAACTCAAACTCAAATCATCGAATGCTCTATCTAATTATACCTCTCTGCCCCCAACGCCACCTTCCTCCTCTGTTTCCCTTCTTCAGTTATGTGGAAGAATACCTCTCCAAGAAAACATTAGAAAGAAACTGCTGCTTTGTGCATTATGATTTTTCTCCCCCAAACAATTCATCTTAGAATTCTTTGAAGATGTTCACACCTACATTACAACCGCATTTTGGAAAAACAAAAACAAAAGGAAAAATTCTTTCAGGAGTCTTACGCCCCCAACAGATCGAAACTATTTGATTTTGTTTTCATTTTTAAGGAAACAACCTATCGTGGCAGAGACAATTTTCGGCGTTTCTTTCTCGCTCTGTGTTTCATGATAAGCCGTTTTCCTCGGGGGCTGCAGAGTGGCTTGGAATCTCCTTAAATAGCAATGCCCATCCCCCATCCTACTCCTCACACCTCCGTATTCCCCACACCCCCCGTGGGTGTCTTAAATGATTTCATTTCACCGCAACTTTCCACAATGTCACACCCATCATGCACAGTCCTGGGAGCAACACTGATGGGGAGTAATGGGAAGAAGGGTTGTCCGTCTTCACTGTAGCTTGAAAATGAAATACTATTGATCGCTGTTCTCCCCTGGGTCAGCCACCGATCTCAACCTTCTCCACGGCAAAGGTAACTGGCACTGGCTTGGCTGAATCCCAGAGTGGGTGGTCAAAAGGCACCATGGAATTTGCAAAATCCCCAGACAAAATGAACGTATGTGCCAGAGAGCGTGTTTGGTTTGGGGAAAGGCACTGCTTCGCTTGGGATCCCCCGGAGCAGACCCTGAGACAGAGACTCAAGGGCAGAGAGCTGATGTGGGAAGGGTCCCAGGTAGCCCCAGGGCGGGGACTTGGGGCGGGCATGCAGCTGGTCCCAGGCGCTCTGATGAGCAGGTCCCGCCGTGGGCTGCGGGGCTCAGTCCCTCTGGGAGTTAATTTCACCTCAGGGCCATCCCCGCTGAGATGGGGAAGCCATAGGGTCTGCCTCCCAATTCCACTGTGCCACTGGTTGGGGGCTGCCCCTGGGGACATAAACTCCAGCACCTCTTGCTTGCTCTGCCTCTGGGCCAAGCATGCTCCCGGGGCCCCTGAAGTGTGCTGCGGAGAGCCCTGGAGGAAGGGCGTGGCGGTGTGCAGACAGGCAGGTGGGTGGAGTGCCAGGGACGCAGGGGTCACCCCAGAGCTTCCATTGGAGAGCGTGGCTAGAGTGTAGGTGCTGCAGAAACCAGAGCGTCGGAAAGGGCCACTGGGCAGGTGCAGGCCTGTTGGTTCCTTCCTTCGCTCCCTGAAGTCCCTCCCTGTGTCCCGGGGTCAGGCAGCAGGCCGGCTGCTGCCCAGGTCCCAGCTCCCTCGGAGTGAGTTGGGGCATCGTTCGAAGTTGTCTGGACCCGGCCTTACAGGGCTCCCAGTGGGAAAATCCTGGCGTTGGAGCCCAAATCACAGCCCACAGAACCTGCAGCAGCCATTGGCCCGTTCAAAGACCCAAGTTTACCCAAGTTACCCCTAAGGAGTAACTTTTACACTGGGAAACCCGGCTGCGGAAATAGTGCTGTCCTCAGAGGTGATGCCTGTCCTGCAGCAGAGTCTGAGCCCAGACGGCCTGCCGCTCTCCCGAAGGCGGAGGCCTGGTCCGAGTCAAGGCCAGCAAGTCGACTGCTTCCTTTTTCCTGGGAAACCTGCTGGAGTAAGTTGGGGCTTTCGTTGTTGTTGTTTGATTTCTGCAAGCTCTATCTCTGTCAAATGCTCTCACAGGCAACATTAAGACAGCTCTACATATGGCCACCAAAAGACATGTTCAAGAATGTTCATGTAGCAGCTTTATTTGCAATAGCCCCAAACTGGAAACCGCCCAGATGTCCGTCAGCAGGAGAACAGATAAACAAACTGTGATACATCCATACAATGAGATGCTACAAGGCAATAAAAAGATGTGAACGCTGATGCGCGCGGCAACACGGACGGGTCTCCAAAGCACTGTGTGAACTGAAGGCGGCCAAGCACAAAACACCACGGGGTTCTAGAACAGACGAAACAATCTATGGAGACAGAAGTTAGAATCATGGCTGCCTTTGGGTGATACTGACTGGGAAAGGGCACAAGGGGACTTTAGGAGGGGCTGGAGGTGGATTCTGTTTTGATCTGAGGGGTGGTTACACAGGTAAACAGCCATCAGATTTGTGCACTCTGTGCACTTTAAATGTTATATGTACCTCAGTGAAAAGGTAAAAGAGAACAGTAAGTACAAAGAAGAATAAAATAAGGCGGCTCTAGAGGACACTGTGTCCCTTTCTCTAACTCTGTCAGGTGATGCAATGACCAGCAGGAAGAGCAGGAACTAGTGCTTCCCTAGAGCTTGGCCTCCCAAGGGACAGAAAGGTCAAGAGGGTTCTCTTGGGGGAAGCTGGCATCTTTGCCACAGGAAACAGGGGAGACAGGAGGAAAAACTCAAAGTGAGAAGCGTGGAGTCTCCAGTAGGCCACACTAATGCCTCGGGGGACTTAATCGGCACCCCCTCAAACACACCCACACACAGCCCACTCACACACGACCACTGGGACACTCCACATAGCCCACACGGTCACACACACCCAGAGCACTGCACACATCACACATACACGTCACACTCACATACACAACACACCGCACAGACCCCCCCCCCAACACATAGCAGATGCTCACAGCACACGGGATCACACACACACACAGAGCAGATGCTCACAGCACACGGGATCACACACACACACACACACACACACACACACAGAGGGGAGGAGCCCTTCTCAGAGGTCCAGCTCTGAAGGCCCCAGCGCCGTCCGGGTAATCATCTTCCTCCTCCTGCTGCCAACCAAGGCCACTGTCATCATCATTATCATCATCACCATCGTTCCGGGAACATCCCTCACGGACAGGACGTCTCAGCGCATACACAGCTGTGCCCACAAAGACATCTGCCTGGAGCTGCCTGCTCGCCCCGAAAGCTGTCCAGGCACATCAGGTTTACGTCTGGTCCTGAGGAATGAGTGTCCTGTCACCTCCAGCTTCAGCCCCGGCAGGAACCTTGCGGCGATGTCTATACACCCTCCTCCTCCCTTTCTCCCTGGCCTACTGGCCACTGCCCCCTCCCCCAAAAGGAAGCCTTGCTTCGCTTTTGTGCAGGGTAGTATCTTCCCTGGGGCCCAGATCAGCCCTGGCCTTGCAGACAATGCTGACCTCATTGCCAGAAGGTGGCAGGGAAAGCAGCCAATGCCCAGCAGGGGCCACCGCCTCTAGATGGGTAGATGGGATGCCAGGGCCTCCTCACTGTTAATCTCTGTCACGGGCTTGGAGCATACCTGCCACATTCTGAGATGCTAGAAACCCTTTCTTCCACTGTTCTTTGTTACCTTCACTTGAAGAACTAAACCCATCGAGTCCATTTCAGTATCTGTTGACCATCTGGACCTTCTGCAGAAATAGGTCTCCACGCACAGAAGGCAATGAGACGTGCCTGTCGGTGTACCCACAACTCCCCTCTTAGGATTCTACCCGAGAGATACGCACAAGCATGTTGGTCACAGCTCCTTTGTGTTATAAAGACTGAAACAACCTAAATGATAACCAAGAGGGAACTGGTTAACTATCGCAGATTGTTGCTGGTAATACAGAGTACTACCAGTCATTGCAAACTATGATACAGATTGGTATGTCCTGATATGGAAATAACGGCCAAGAAATTATTTAAGGGGAAAATAAGGGAAAAGGTCACGTGGCGGGAGAGAACCTGGATTTCCTTTTGTTAAATGTGTGTATACGTTCAGAACGTAAAGAATAAAACCAAGCTCGTACCAGTTTTCTCCGGTAAGATTAAAGAGGGTGTTCCTTTCTTTGTTTTAGATGTCTATAATATTTTCTTTTTTAAAATATGTTACTTTTTCCCATCCGAAATACAAGATGAGAGACTAAAACCTTTCTTCTAAGGGCCCATCGCTGGCTCCCCACCCATTCTTTTTAAAGTCTTGGGTTACAGATACTCAGAGGGAGCTGGACCTTGAAGCCAGGCACACCAGGATAAAATAGTGAGTCCAGCATTTTCCAGATGTGCACCCTGGGCGTGTGACTCCGCCTCGCTGAGCCTTCTTTTCCTCCATCATCAACAAGCCTCACTGAGAGCCTACTCAATGCCACCTTCTGTGCCAGCTCTGAGGACCATCGTTGTGGACAAAATCCTCACCCCCTTCCCACTTGGAGTTGTACCTATGGCTGTAAAATGAGGGTAACGTTGCAAGCCTGATGAAAGGATTATTATTAACGTAAACAATTCCTGGCAAATAAAAGGCCTTGGAACACTGCTGGCTATTCTTTTTTTTTTTTTTTAATATCCATAGAGTATGACTTAGTTAAGGTAGGATAAACTGCCTGACAAATCGCTCCACACTTGCAGTGGCTCACGAACGGAAGCTTATTTCTTGTTTATGGAACAGTCTAGGGTGAGGGCTCTGGCTCAAGCACTTGCATTTCACACAGTGATCCTCTCCAGGCAGAGGAGGCTCAGCTACCTTCCTTCCACGGTTACCCTGGGACTTTGCTCCATCCCAGACAGCCAGTGGATGAGAAAAGAGTATGGAGGAAAACTTGGAAAGCTTTGATGATTGGACTAGAGGTGCACACATCATTTTCACTCACATCCTATTGGTCAGAACTTAGTCACATGGCCACACATAAACCTGCAAGGGAGGCTGGGAAATGTAGTCTAGTTGGGTGCCTGGGAAGATGAACAAAACACGTTTGGGGGACTAACCAGCAAGTGCTGTCACAGTGAATTAGAGGAAACACACCTCAGAGACTGTGTGTGTGTGTGTGTGTGTGTGTGTGTGTGTTTGTGTCCAGTCTGCAAAATTCCAATGCTCAGGAAGCCTTTGTTCTGGAAAGTTCCAAAGCTCTTTGCTGAACTTTTAGTTTTCCGGAAGAACTCTAAGGGGATATCTTTTTAAACGTCTCTTTTTTATTATCAAGATTGTTCTGCCACCATCTGAGATATTACTAAAAAACATCATCAGCCCCCAGCTCTGACTTTCACAAGATTTGAGATGCTGTCAAAAATAAATGCCAACTCATCAGATTCCGTGTGAAGGAGATGCCAACACACATAACTCAAACTAAAAGCTACAGACATGAGCTTTACCGTGCACACGGTATCATCTCTCCTCTTCGAAAGGAATTCCACGCCAGCCAGCGAATCCATGGACTTAATCATGGGAACTAAGAGGAACTAGAATTTTTTTCCTTAAGCTGGCTCTCTGCAGAACCAGTAAGTATTGCGTCTGTCTGTCAGAAGCTTACACTAGAGATCCAGAGGGCTAGAAACTTAATTGTATAGTTCGGTTTACTTTTGTCATCCAGGAGATTATAGAAAGCCCACAGGTGTGGTTGAGATATGGCAAGATGTGTACAACGTGATACTAGTCATTCATTCATTCATTCACTTAATAAATACATATTGAGTGATTCCTCAGTAACAGCACTGTGGGTCCTAGGTTGAGGATACCAGGATGGAAGGCCCACCCATCTACTGTCTATAGTGAGGGAGTCAGCTAGGTAGACACACAATAACAACACACCAAGACACGTGCTGCAGGGGAAGCACAGATTCTCAGAAAGCCCACTTGATTCTTTGCCATTGACGATTTACTTGGCACAGAAGCAAAAGGTAACTCATCAGAAAGTCTCCTATGCTCATTAGATGAAATGACTGGAAACGCAAGCAGAAAGGCAGTGTTCTGGGGCGCATGGGCCCTTTATTTCTGCTGCCATTGGAAAAAGAAGTGGGAACAATCCGAGGAGCTAGAGATTTTGGAGCCTGGGTACCAAATATCACGCGTACCTGTCACTGATTTTGTCAGGAAAGTATTATCACTGCCTATTTTACAGATGGCATCTCTGAGGCCCACAGAGATTAAGACTCTTGCCCCATTATGTAGCAATCTGCAGACCTGGGGATTTGGTCTGTTTGACTCCACAGGCTGGGCACTTTTCACTGCCACCCCTCACTGCCTCCCCACGTGGATGAACAGGGAAAGCAGACCCAACAGACAGCCATGGGACCCATGGCTTAAATGTACCGGTCGGGAGAGGCAGGAAAGGAAGGAGGGGAAAGAGGTCAGCCTCAGGAGTCAGTGCTCACCTCCTGGAAGTAATGTGAGGATAAACTCTCACCACTCATTCACTGATTTGATTCAACAAATTTATCAGGCAACAGCTGGCTAGGTGCCAGGCGCTGTTCTAGGTGCTGGGATACGGCAGTGAACAAGTGAGGTGGGAAGGGACAGTGGAAGAGCGGGGAGTAAAAAGGCCAAATTTTTTTGTCACACATGAGGGGTAATAAACAGATGGCTTTTCATTCTTAATATTGATAATTAGAGAAATGTATGTTAACAGAGTTTTGGGGTGGGGGTGGGAATCGATTTAAGCACAAGAACACTTTGAATTGCGGAATATATCTTCCAAACTCCTGGAGAAGATAAAGGACATACACACAGGAAAAAAAGACTCTTAAGGACAAGAACCAAAAACAATCATACTTATTCTTTTCTTGTCACCTTTCTATACTTGTAACTTTTCTAAAATAAGTATTATTACTTTTATAATCACAGAGAAACACATTTACTAAAATGTTAAAGAAAAATAAACTTCACAAGAACCAGAACCTTCCTCTGCGAGCATCCAGGCAGTAACTGACAAGTCAGCCAGACAGGCTGATGCTTCACCGCTATAGTCACGCGGAATGATATCTTATTTCAACACACTGCCTGATTATTTCAGAATTCACTCGCAGGGGCAGCCACAGGAGGAAATACACGCTCAGCACTGAGATATTAGGGACTGAGTCCTGAAGCTTAATTTTTCATTAGGGCATTGTGCCATTTTTCTATTAAGACAGGTTCATCTTTTTTTTTTTTTTTTTTTTTTTTTTGAGAAGTGCTGACGTGTAAAGCCTCATTTTCTTCCTCAGCACGCTGGCCTATGGATTTTATTTTTAATTGATTTCCAAGTGCTGCGTAGACTGGCAGAGAAACTGGGCTGGTGAGCTGTGTTGCCACAGTATTCGTGGTGCTGGAAAGGAAACTGCAGCTCTGTGAGAACAATGCCTTGGAAAATCTGCAAAACCCAGTCAAACACACCTAAGGTTTGTATGAAAGGGTAGGCATTACTCACGGTGCCTTTGACAGTGAGAACGGAGACCGAAAAGCCATCCAGCCCTTCAGCGATGAATGTGCCCGGATAAATCGGCCAGGTCTAATTTAGAAGCCAAGGAATAATTGTCTAATAATATCTCAATACGGTAGATTCGAGGCATTATCTTCCATGTTTTTTGAATAAAAGAAGAGTCCTACCGCCCCTCCCCCACCAATATCAAATATAGAAATGGAAATATCCTCGCTCGAACCAACAGGGTCTGTGAGGGACTTAGGATCTTAACATAAGATTCTGTTTCCTGCTAGAAATATTGTTTCAGAAGAAGTAGAAGCAATGATAGAAGGACCACAGGAAACATCTGTGTATACAAACAGGCCAGCTCACTAGGAATAAATATGCATTATGCATCACGATGGTCTAAATATTTTTATTAACATAGTTTGTTAACCAAGAACTGAGAAATAACGTTCCCTAAGAGTCCCCCATCAAATGCTTTCTTCAATATTTCATTTTATTCTTAGGAGAGAAGTAACTCTGAAATCTTATCTTAGATTTTAGCAATGAGTTTTCTATTAAAAGTTATTTCTTTTCCATCTCAGGCTGAGCAAAGCTCTGGGCCAAGGGGGTTAGGGAATTTGTTTCATAAAACTGACAGCTTGGCGAGCATTCAATCACTCGGCACTACACAACCCAGGAGAACAAATAAGTCCTTTTCTGATGCCGCTCCAGAAACATTACGATGTATGTTCCATAGCTTTATTCCTGCATTCATCCTGTTTGCTTCCTGCAGCAACAAGAAAAGGAGGCAGAAAGCACATCGAAACCTACCAGGAAGCGAAATTAATCAATCACACTCTCATTTGGAAGTCGGAGAAAAATGAGCCTGTTGGGTAAGCTGTTTCAGTGGTGCCTGGCCTTCCTTTCCAGAAGGCCAACACGTTCGGGGAACTTTCGGCCATTTTGCTGTGCTGTCCCCAGTGCCTCCAGACACGTGTCACGGCAAGATCTGACAGAGGCTTTAAGGAGGCAGATAAGGCAAGCTCGGTGGCTGCCTCTGGCAGAGGTGGTGCCAAGGGCAGGCAACTGGCTTGCAGCCTGGCCATCGTTCTGGGCAGCAGAGACCAGTCTGCCCCAAGCCCTGCGCTATCAGGGCCCCAGCTCAGAAACTTCCTGTTTAACAGGCCCTAACTCAGAGCAGCTAGAGAAAGGAAACTGTTACAGAATTTCTGCCCTCCCCCCTAAAAAAATTACGGGGAGTTTTGGGTTTTTTTTTGTTTTGGTTTTTTTTTGGTACTCATACACAAAGCTCTGATTGAAAAAGTCTCGTGTGAGACAAAACTCATCTGTGCTGTGGGAAGATGGTGGTTACTGTTGGTGAGGGGTAATGAAGACGGCACAGGGGGCTTTGGGGAGCTGGTGTGGTCCCCTGTCTCCACCAGGATGCTGGTGATGTGAGTGTGCTGTTTGTGAAAAGTCTTCAAGCAGTGCTCTTAATAATACATGCACTTTCCTGTATGTATGTTAGGAGTTCAGACGAAAATCGGAAAATAAAAATCTGTGATGGATAACTTTTAGGACTTCTCCCATCCACCTAAGTGGCTTTAGAAGTCAAACTTTGCTAATAAAAGAATAAACCCTATCCCCTCGCTGCTTAAAAATTCTGACCTATTTAAAGTGTATGTGAAATAGAAAACCTTTTTAAAATGCTGATACTATCATTTCAGCTTTTACCCACCAAGTCCTTTATGCTTGGGAAAGAATATACTGTAGGCAATTTTGCTACAACTAATATCCACTCCTCAGAAGGTGATCCAGAAGGGCACAGGGAAACGACAAAGCTCATTTTCACTCTCCGACTCATTTTAAGACAGGCTATTGTTGGAGGCTCCTTCCACAGACCCACGTCCCATTTGCGTCCTTTCTCGCTCCTATGCTATCTGAGCCTTGTGGCCTGAGGAATCTCATCCTTACTTTTTTCACATCTTCCTCTATTTTTCTCTTTCTCTTTTATTTCCCCGCACAGAATTTCTCCTTATTCCTGCTGCTGCTGTCCACCACAAGAATGGACTCTGATACCTTTCCCTGGTATCACTGGTGTCCTCAGATGAGTGTCACCTCACCCTCCATTTCTCTCTGCATTTCTGAATGGAGTGGAAGGCTTGTGTCAGGCCAGGCCTTCAAAGGAAAGAGCTGTTTCGTTAGTTTCCTATTCCAAGCGCTCCTCTGTCCTACCATTTGGGACACTCAGTCGGCTTATTTACTGAGGTTTATTTTGGAAGAGAAATAGTTGGGATGGGGGTGGGGAAGGGAAGTTTTGAGGACAAAAAAATTGTCATTTGGTTTCAAAAGGTTTATGAATAATGGAGGGCTATGGTCGCTTTGCAAATGAAGATCTGAATGTTCTACTGCTACAAATGATTCTGCATTTTGCTGCTTTTAAAAACATAAAAAGGCCTTTCTAACTATATTGGACATAGGAACACATTATGTAAAGAAAGTGTTCTGCTCACCCAGGACCCAGTTTAACTCTTCCCACGTCTGGTTAAGGACTTGCAAGTCCAGGATGCCAGCAGGACCAGAGAATTTGTTCACTCACCTAACGTTCACTGGAAATGCCCGGCTGAATCCCCACATGGGCAGGATTTTAAGGAGCACGAGGCACAGGCTAGTTTCCAGGAAAGCAGAATGGAGCGCTCAGGCTCCTATTTTAAGAGAAGCGTTTTCATGCAGACCCAGAGAAGCTATCTGAAAGGGCTCGGGATATGTTCTTGCCTTTTCCATTCCCAAGCTCCCTTTCTGCTCTGCGGTGGCATCCCCATACCGAGTCCCCAGGCTGAACTGAGTCTCCACTGCTTTGGCCCTGATCAGCCTGGCTGTCCAGACTGCAACTCCTCCCCCGGCAGGTGGGGTGACCAACTTGTCCCAGTTTGCCCAGGACTGCCAGGTTTTAAAGCTGGAAGTCCCATGTCCCAGGAACCCCCTCAATCCCAGGCCAACCAGAACAGTTGGTCACCTTGGTGGCAGGCCACCAGCCAAACTCCTCTCTACCAGCTGGGCCCAGTCAAAGCCTGAACCAGCAGGATTACCCATGTCCCCCAGTGCTTACAAATTCTGACCTATTTAAAGCATATGAACTTGGAAAGTGTATTTAAAGCTGCTGACTGAAGGTGCTCCTTGCTGTTGACTGTGTCTGTCAGGTCTCCTTTCTTCCCCCATTTTCTGGTTCATTCACTCTTTTCATCACATTCCCTTCAGAACTGGGTGCTCATATGATTACGTGGGCCAGGGCCAAGGTTTTCTGACCACTCGCCTATATCTGGGCCGCCCCATCCCTGGCTACAAAGGGAGGGTGGGACCCAGGTACCCAAACTCCCCCCGCTCCTGGCCCATCAAGGGGCCTAAACGAGAGAAACCAGGCTGTTGTCACAATTTACTCTACCAGCCATTGCCAAGTCTCACAGAGTCAGCCTCCTAGATGCTTCTGGAATCCCGCCACTTGCTTCCCCATTCACAGCCACCATGCCGCTTCAGCTCAAGGTCAAGGCCATTGGTCTCCCTGGATTTCTGCAAAGGAGCCTTTTTGGTCTACCTTCCCTCCCGCCCCAGTTCATTCTCCACTAGGGAGAAAAACAAAACATGTAAAGTAAATAATGTCACTGGCTTCTGCGAAACTGCTTAGGATAAAGTCCAAGTTCTTTACCAAGGCTTACAAGACCCATTATGATCTGGACCCCGCCCACCTTTTCTGCTCCTTGTCCGTAACCTGCCCTTCTGCCGCCTCAGTTTCCTCATCTGCAAATGAAAACAGCTGTTTCTAAATATCACTGTGCAGTTTAAGTGAGAGCATGTAAATTAAATTCCTGTCCAGATGCTTCAGCTCCATCATGGGTTTGGAGAACTTGGAGTCTCCACCCCACCCACAGAAGTGGAAAAAGGAATGGGGCACTTGGCACTGGCCATCCCAGAGAGGGGGGAAAGCAACAGGTCTGAAGGAAGGGAAGAAGCAGTCCATACAGTCGGGGGATTAAGAGCTTTGTGTTCCAAGCGTCCGAGATGGAGCTGAGAGTGGGTCCAGTTGAATAGAGGAAGGTGGGATGAGTGGTGGTGATTAAAAACAAGAGGGAAGTACTGAAAGCCCAAGAATTTGACATTTCACCACCGATTAACGGGAACAGACCCCTGTAAATAAGAGAAATGAGGCTTTGAGTTCATGCCTTTGAAGACTTGCTTTCGGAAACGGACAAACGGGGAAAGTTGCCTAGCTGTAATTTTTTTTAATTAAACATATTATCAGCATCTAAGTACTACGGAGCATACTGCCAGGAGCCACGGAGGGTTGGGTTGTCCTAGATGGTGATTAAAATGAACTTTAGGAAGTGCTGCCTGGCTCAAGAGAATGAATGCTGGTTTGAGACCAAGCCACAAAAAAAAAAAAAAAAAAAAAAAAGACACATGATTCCTGCTCTCAAAACACAAAACAAAACAAAGAGGGGGAAACAGAGAAAGAAAAGAAAAAAAGCTCAGGTTCTGTGGGAGAAAATATGGATATGTGTACACTTAGGAAAAAAATGATTTTTTTAATTTTACAAATATTCATAAGAAGAACAGCCTAGCAGCTACTTCTTTACGTGTGTATTTATTTTTAACAAGAACAACATTCGCAGCACCGATGAAAGCTAGATCAAGAATTAAGGTGGCCAGGGCTTCCCCGGTGGCACAGTGGTTAAGAATCCGCCTGCCAATGCATAGGACATGGGTTCGAGCCCTGGGCCGGGAAGATCCCACATGCTGCGGAGCAACTAAGCCCGTGCGCCACAACTACTGAGCCTGCGCTCTAGAGCCCGCGAGACACAGCTACCGAGCCTGCGCTCTAGAGCCCACGAGACACAACTACTGAGCCCGCGCTCCACAACAAGAGAAGCCACCGCAGTGAGAAGGAGCCTGCGCACCACAACGAAGAGCAGCCCCAGCTCTCGGCAACTAGAGAAAGCCCGCGTGCATCAGTGAAGACCCAATGCAGCCAAAAATAAATAAATAAATAAATAAATTTATATAAAAAAAAAAGAATCAAGGTGGCCAACACGACAGCACCCTTTCCAGGGACCTCTCTTGGCCCCCTGGCCATTCCCACCACTTCACCTGCAATCCTGCCCCAGGGCATTTGTCCTCTGCCCTCCAAAATGGACAAAGACCTTAATTAGGGTGAAGATACAAGGATGGGGGACTCAGCTTTGTCACCTGTCTGCCTTACCTGCTTCACTTTTTTTTTTCTTTCCTGTTTAAGTTTTCTGCCACCGTTTAATTGCAGAGAACAGCAGCTCGGCCAGTAAATGGGCCTCTCCGACCAGGCCTGCCCTACGTGGTTAGGCAATTCCTAGAGATTAGGCTTCTTCCTTCCCCCTGCCAGGCTTTCCAGCCCCTCCCAAGGAGCCCCTAGTTAAAATGAATGCACTCCAGAACAACTGACAAGGGAGTGACCCACGCTAACAGTGGTACAAGTAAAGTTGGGACTGACAGAGGGCCAGGTCCTCAGGACAGGAGCAGGAAGGCGGATTCTCCCAGCTGATGTGAGCCAGCAACCACTGCTCCTTGCGGGACCGGGAGGTAACAGCTAAGCCCCAGGCCACACCACTTTAAGAAGCAGGAATTAGTCCTTAAGCCCCGATAGATAATGTTCATCCAAAGATCCTAGCACCAGCAGCCCCAGAGCACCTGGGAACTTGTCAGAAATGCAAATTCTTGGGCCCCACTCCAGGCCTGCACGGGGAGCGGGTCCTAGGAATCTGTGTTTTAACAAGCCCTCCAGATGAATTCTAATGCACGCTAAAGCTTGAGAACCACTGGTCTACGGGCCTCCAAGAAAGGGAGGAGCTGTGCCGGGCTGGGAGGGAGGAAGAGAGGCGCAAAGCGGCTGGGTGTTACAGGAGAGGTGCACGTAAGCTAGAGCAGAGGGGCAGAATGGCACAGGGAAGCAAGCGCGCTCTAGAGCTGCGCTGTCCAGTATGGTAGCCACTAGCCACAAGTGGTAATTTACATTTAAAACAGAAAGACAAATATCGCATGATCTCACTTAAATGTAGAATATTTTGAAAAAAACCCACAAAACCACATTTATAGTAACATAGAGTAGAATGGTGGTTACCAGAGGCTGGGATGTGAGGGAAAAGGGGAAACTGAAAAAGAAAGAAAGAAAAAAGAAAATAGAAGGATGGTTGCCAGGGGTTGTTGGGAGGAGGGTGAATAGCGAGTTAGTGTTTAATGAGGACAGAGACTCAGGGTTCTGGAGATGGATGGTAGTTATTGCTGCACAACAGTATGGATGTAGTTAACACCACTGAACTGTACAGTTAAAAATGGTTAAGAAAAAGATTAAAAAGTCAGGCCTCAGCCACACCAGTCACATTTCTAGTGCTCAATAGCGACTTACGGCTAGTGGCTACCATATTGGACAGCGTAGGACATGTCCATCATCGCAGAAAGTTCTATTGAACCACACTGTAGAGAATCCCAGTTCCACCTCCTTTGAGCTGTGTGACCTTGTGTAAGTTACTAACCGTCTCTGAGCCCCCGATTCCTACTTTATGAAATAAAGCTCGTAACATCCACCTACGTCATATGGCTGTTATGGAGCTGGAACTAAAATAATAAATGTAAATCACCTGGTACAACTGTCCAGGCTATAGCAGGAGCTTGATAAATAATAGGTAATACTCTTGCTATGATTTTATAAGCAACCATCAGGGACATTTTCTAATAGAATGGACAATCTGCATTGGCTAAGATGGACTCCTTTCACTACGTTTCGACTGCAAATTTCGAAGCTTGTGGGAGTGGCTCTGTCTTCAGCAGGACAAGCCAGCAGTGCCATCCTGAAGCAATACCCATTTGTTGGCAGGTCAAAAAATGGGGCATTCTAATCCAGAAGCAGCACTGAAGAAGACTTGTAGGAAGGCTACAATTCTTGAAGTCGGAGAGCCTCATTTTGTGCGGAGATTTTTCCTTTTTCCTTTTAAACCACTAATGTCACAATCCATGGGAAGAGGCCATTACATTAGACTCAAGGCTTCAGTGTTCTTCATCTAGAAAGATGCCCGAGAGATCTTGTAACCTTCTTGCAAACCTCCCCCCATAAAGAAAGCAAACAAAACACAGCCGAGATATCATCAAAAAGTCTACAAATAATAAAAGCTGGAGAGGGTGTGGAGAAAAGGGAACCCTCCTACACTGTTGGTGGGAATGTAAGTTGATACAGCCACTATGGAGAACAGTATGGAGGTTCCTCAAAAAACTAAAAAGAGAATTACCATATGACTCAGTAATCCCATTCCTGGGCACATACTCAGACAAAACTATAATTTGAAAACATACATGCACCCCTGTGTTCACAGCAGCACTACTGCCAATAGCCAGGACATGAAAACAGCCTAAATGTCCATCGACAGATGAACGGATAAAGATGTGTCATGCATACACACACACGCGCGCGCACACACGCACACACGCATGCACGCACATATATATATATATATATATATATATATATATATATAATGGAAAACTACTCAGCCATAAAAAAGAATGAAATAATGCCATTTGCAGCAACATGGATGGACCCAGAGGTTATCATACTAAGTGAAGTAAGTCAGTCAGAGAAAGACAAATATCATATGATAGCACTTATATGTGGAATCTAAAAAAATGATACAAAGGAGCTTATTTGCAAAACAGAAATAGACTCCCAGACATAGGAAACAAACTTATGATTACCAAAGCGGAAAGGGGGAGGAGGGATAAATTAGGAGTTTGGGATGAACAGATACATACTACCGTATATAAAACAGATAAACAACAAGGCCGTACCGTATAGCACAGGGAACTATATTCAATATCTTGTAATTATCTATAATGGAAAAGAATCTGAAAAAGAATATATATATACAACTGAATCACTTTGCTGTACACCTGAAACTAACACAACATTGTAAATCAACTATCCTTCAATAAAACATACACACACACACACACACACACACACACACACACACACACAGCGAAGAGCAACTGTACAACCCGGAAACATCCTCTGTGCTGAAGAGCAGTCATGAGGGAGAGAATGGGCTGGCAAAATGGGAATAGTACTTCATATGGGGTTTTATTCTAATTAGGAAATAGGGAGTCACTGAATGTTCTTGAGCTAGAGTGACAAAGTTAGAGGGTTGCTTTAGCGAGAGGAAGAGCAGCTGGGGGAGCAGGACAGGAGTGGGGCAGAGTAGTAAGGAGACTGAGGATCCTGCCAGGTGAGCCATGCTGAGGCCTGTGCTCCCGACAGCGGTGGGCAGGGTTGAGGAGAGGAGGACGGTGGGTCGAGCCTATGGGAACTGGCAGCAGAGTTGACACGGGGAGCCAGGGATAAAGGGTCCAGGCTCCCGGCATTGAGGCTGCATGCTCAGACATCATGTCCAAGAGGCCGGTTTTCCCCTTCAAACTCCTTTGGAGGGACTTCCCTGGCAGTCCAGTGGTTAGGACTTTGCGCTTCCACTGCAGGGAGCCCGGGTTCGATCCCTGGTCATGGAACTAAAATCCTGCAAGCGGCGCAGTGTGGCCAAAACAAAAAAAAAAAAGAAAAACAACTCCTCTGGAGAAGCATTTCCATTCTTCACATGGACTCTGGACAAAGCCAGCTCTGTGGGTAACGGGTCAGAAGAGTCAGGTAAGGGACTGGCAGCAGGACCCTTGCTCAGGTTGGGTTCTCTGGCTTAGAAATCATAACAAAGCCTCCCTTTCCTGATCTACTCAGGCCTCCTGGGTGAATCCCAGACTTTCTAATGTTCTGGATGAGTAACATTAAAAAAAAAGGAGGATCCAACACGAGTTGGACAACTTCCGACTTTGTCAAAAAAAGATGTTAAACTACAAATGTCATCATTCATAAAAGAGACTTTAACACTAAGAAAAGTGGGAAAGGCCACTTTAGAATAAAGGGAAGCTCTGTAAAATGGAAAAGGTTTAGCTTTAAAAAAGAGACTGAGTACATTTTCACTCTTCTTCCATTTAACTGTGCATGGGTAGAAATTTTGTCCCACATGGCGTGGTAGTCCTCAAGCCCGGTCTGTAGGGATCACGGGTTTATGTGACTTTCCAAGACGGTTCCCTGTGCAGTTTGGGCTGTAAGAATCAGGCTTGATGACCCCAAACCCAACTGCCCAGCTCCTAAGAGCAGAAACAAGGCTTAAGGTTTCCGGCGTGGGCGTGTCTAACATGGAAAGGCCAGGCAGAATCAGCCTCTTCTAGCCTTCTTAAAATGCAAGTAAGCCACAAAGGATCCTAGAACAAATATTGATATTTTCACATTCAATAATTTCATATTTAGTCTAGCGGGTTAGTGATTTCTTTTTTTCACAAAAGGAAATTGCAGCCAGAGCTAATTGCTCAATCTGAAATGTATCTGGACATTGTTTAGATGTTGGAAAGGAAACGGTAACACTGCAGTTTTAGCAAAGAGGAGGGCATTATTTGAGAAAAAATGCAAATGTAAATTAATAGAAAATGCAGTCCTGAATGGTTTTCAAAGCTTCAATGTACACAGTGGAAACAGCGCCTCTATTTTGAGCTTTCCTTGACATTTTTCTTATTTTTAAATGCAAAAGGAAATGCATCGGCACAGGCTCAATCCATTCCCATCCATTGATTTGTTGGCCAATCGACGGCCACTGTAATCTGAAAAAAATAACACCAGTTTCTCTGAACCTTTCCAAGAGAGGCTGTGTTCAGCTAAGCTTAATAAAGAGAAAAACAGCAAGGACCATCTGGAAAACACTCTTCCGGAGTCGCGAAAGATAGTGGCAGCCTTTGCCCAACCTGCTATAAATAAGTGTCTCAGGAAAAAAAAAAAAACACCCGATTTTCAAATCTGTTTCTACTTAATACAGCTGCAATAGAGTTTATTTAGCTTTTCCCTATAGCAGGAAGACTGTTTGCATTTTTATGACAAGGGTCTAAATGTTTTTCACAGCCATTTCCATTGCCATCATTTTGAGGAACAACACACCACTCGGACCTGTCTGTTGGCTTCTGCAGCACACAGTGGTGGCCCCAGTGGGCTCTGCACCACGAAACTGGCCTCCAAAGCCCAGATTTATGATCCTGCTTCCTCTCCCACTGTTGCAGCCATCACCCATATCCTACCCTGCAAGGGCTGGGCAATTCAGAATGACCAAGAGTCACGTGCTGCATATCAATTATTTATCTGCCTGGACCCAGCACTCGGTGGATGTCTGCCAGCTCATTGCCTCTTCCTTCATGCTGACAAGGAAGAGTCAAACCACTCTTCAAGGGAGGCTAGAACTCACCACTGAGGGTCTAACTGCTGGCTTGGCCAACCCCTCCATGCTCACCTTTCCAGCTTTCCTCACTGGCTACGCCTGCAAAGGAATCCCTCTACAATCGACACTTGGAACTCCTTCGGACACTCTTTAGAAAAGGTCGGCCTGCCTTGGATGGCTGCAAAATGAAGTGGCCCCCAGTGATGTCTGCACTGAGCACCTGGCCATACCCTTGAGCACCCGCCAACACCCATCCCCCTCCAACGACTGTCAGGGCAGCCTGGGTCCTGGGACACTGTCCTGTGGAATGAGCAATCCACCTCTCTGTTCTCTCTCTGTCCCCCAAGCGCCCATCCCATTTCCACGGATGGGCAGGGAATGGTTCAACCCCATGACACCTTCCCCGTGAAGGCATGACCACCCCCCTTCTAGCCTTTCCAGGGACCACCAGTAAGAAGATGGCCGAGGGCTCATCCAGCGGCAGCATTCCATCTGTTACTGTTGACTGCAGGCATTACCAGGACCGAGCTGGCTGAAGGAGCCCTGCTGCCGTTCTCTTTCCCAAGCAGAACTGCTGCAGGGAAATAAATGTGTGTAAGAGGGGGGAAAACCGGAAGGGGTGGTGAGGCCCACCTGAATTTGAACGTCCAATAATTTTGAAAAATTCTCCATCTCCTCACCATTGACTTTCTCTCTCAACAGCGCTGGAAAACACAGAAATGAGTGGTGGGTAAAGCGCTGCTACGATCTGAAATGAGTCTATTACAGTGTTATGAGCAGAGCTCTCCCAAGTACACTAAAGGGCTAAATTAATTGGCTCAGGCTTAAGATGCTACAGGAGAAATGACAGTGGGGGGAGGGGGTGGGGTAGAGGAAGATGCCTGGTGGCTTTGAAGGCATGCCTGGAATCAGGTGCATATGAAAAAGAAATTGGGGAGAAATAAACCTGTTCTCTTCATGAAGAAACAGAGAAGCTGTTAGTTGTTACAACGTGCCCCCCAATTACCCATGACTTATTTGATCACCTGACTTAAAAAAAAATCTCTGGGGCTTCCCCGGTGATGCAGTGGTTGAGAGTCCGCCTGCCGATGCAGGGGACGCGGGTTCGTGCCCCGGTCCGGGCAGATCCCACATGCCGCGGAGCGGCTGGGCCCGTGAGCCGTGGCCGCTGAGCCTGCGCGTCCGGAGCCTGTGCTCCGCAACGGGAGAGGCCACAGCAGTGAGAGGCCCACGTACCGCAAAAAAAAAAAAAAAATCTCTGTATAATCTCTTATACAATCTCATAGACCCTTCCACCCTCTTTAAAATTAAATCAGGCACATGACCCACTTCCAACTGTTAATTAATCACCCCCATGAATTGTACATGTAATTCAGAGGGGGAAATTGTGTCTTTTATTATTTCAAACTGAAAATTTCCAAAAGCCACAAATTACCTATTAAATCTTGGTCTAGACCAGTGGTTCTCAACCAGGGTCCATTTTGCCCCAGAGGGGGCATCTGGCAAGATCTGGAGACATTTTTGGCTGCCACAGCTGGGGTGGGGAGGGGGGCAACACTTCTGGCATCTGGTGGGTGGAGGTCAGGGATACTGCTAAACAGCCTACAGGGCACACGGCAGCCCCGCAGCAGAGTGACCTGGCCTAAAATGTCAACAGGGCCAAGGTGGAGAAACCATGCTCTAGATAAAGGCAAATACGCTTGGCCTTCGATATTTGTATCTTTGGCAGTCATCAAAGGAGGAAAATCCCATTTTCCTTGAAATCTAAGGTTGGCTTACATATATGTTTACTAAGGACATATTTACTCCTTTCCAAATAAATGAAACAGGTTCTCAATCTGAATCTGGGAACATTAAAGAAATACTGTGATGACGGTGGAGCTAGGCAGGGTGCATTTTAAATGCATATTTCATCAGTCTAAATGGATGGAAATTAATATCTCATAAAATAAAATGATTATCTAGTTACATTCCGTACAAAACCAAAATCAATACACTGCATCTTACTTAACCTGCAATTAGTGTTTTGAAGAACTAAACCAAGGAAACGCCATTCTTTCCCATTTCTTGCTAGCTGGGTACACATTTCTGAGCATGAGGCATTAAAAAGCAAACAAGCAGACAAAGCCCCCCTTTTTTTTAAGCAGATTTTTCCAGAGCATAAAAAGCTTTCTGAATCATTCTATTTTATTTACTATAGATTCAATCATTCTTTAGTGAACAAAACATGCAGCCCATTCTGTTGGTTATGCCTGCACGGCTTTCCAAATACCCTCAAAACTGGGATGATGAATCACACACTTTGTGGCCCCACTGTGTGTGTGTGCGCGTGTGTGCGTGTGCGCGTGTGTGTGTGCGCGCGCGCGTGTGTGTGTGTGTGTGTGAGGTGGGTGTGGGAGTCCTTCAGTCAATTGTTTCCATAAAGTCTTAAGAGCAGGTGCTGAGATTCTCTAAAATTCCTTTAGTTCTAGAACATTCTGTGTGGCTGTGTGGTGTCCCCAGAATGAGGATGGGCTTCGGGCAGGAAAAAAAGCGTGTTCCTAGAGTTGGCCTAGAGCTTCCAGGCTAAAACCGTGGAGGCAAGAATGGCTGACAGCTATAGCATTTCGACCCTTCCAGGCCACCGTTCCTTTCCGTGAATTATAAGGCCAAAGTAGGCAAACACACAAAGGCAAAAATAACAGCAATGACAAAAACGCCAAAGCATACCCAGCCTTGGCTGCCAGTGAGGCCCAATTCCGCTGCTGAGAAAGAACAGTTGCTACAGTGCAGCTGGAGGAGCTTTTCCAGGGAACTGGTAATACCCTGGCTGTTAATGAATTATTTTTCGCCAGAATGTCGGATTCTTCCTGTGCTCCAGTAAACAGTCTGCTTCTGCCATGGGAAACAAAACCAGCTCCTTCCGAGGAGCTCCAGGAGGTCAGCCAAGGGTCCCCTGTGGGGGCAGCCCCCTCAGGAGCCAGAGCCACAGGCGCCTGACCTATAAATCACCGAAGCCCCAAGTTCATTATTCCAGCTCTTTCTGTTTCCTCGGGCCATGCCCAGGGCCCAGGGTAGGGCCCAGGAAGACCGCAGTGCCTGCTGTGAGCCTTCCCCCACCCTCCTGAGCTGCCCCTTGCTCAGGGCTCCTCATCGGTGGTACCACATGTGTGTAAAACTGGCCTTCCTGGTGTTCATCCTGTCTCTCTCGCAGAAACTGCATTTATTCCCTTGCTCTTGTTTTCATCAAGCTGTCAGGAAATGACTATGTGCGTCCCCCTCTTTTCCTTTCTCTTCTTTAAGACTGGCCCCAGACCCAAATAACCCTCTCTCAGCACAAGGCTGCCTACTGGGGACACTGTTCTCCAAACACACACCCCCGGGAAGGATATTATTAGAGCAGGTGTCAAGGAAATCAGTCGCTCAGGAGGGAGACAGCTCTCCAGTGGGCAAGGACACTGGCCTGGGGTGGAGGAAAGGACGGCCAGCCCTGCCCACCCCAGCCCTGTCTTGCTCTCTCATCTCCATTCAGTTTCAGGAGCCCACATTCCTCACGGAAGGTGACGGAGCAAACACGCAAAATGGCACCTTAGCTACTGATAATCAAAGTTGCCCGATGCCAGACTGTTGTGGCTCTTGAGTCAGTCCCATGCCTCCCACCTGCCATGGGGATGGAGGGCGTTTATGCCCCCCAAAACTTCTGGAGGTGCTATGAGGCTGAAGACACAGGCTGGTAGAGCAGAGCTGCCTAATAGAAATACGTATGTAATTTTAAAGTTTCTAGTGGGCCCGTTAAAAAGATTAAAAGGAACAGGTGACGTTAATTTTAACGCTAGCTTATTTAACAAATATATTCAAAATATTATCATTTTAACATGTCATCAATATACAAATTATTAATGAGCTATTTTGCATTCCTTCTTTGTACTAAGTCTTGGAAATCCTGTGTGTATGTTATCGTCATAGCATACCCTGCTTTGGACTAGCCACCTTTCCACCTGCTGAAAAGCCACATGAGACTAGTGGCCACTATACGGGATGGTGCAGGTATAGTATATTTCCGTCATCATAGAAAGTTCTATTAGACAGTGCTGGGCTGAAAGACCAAAAAAGCTGTGGAAAGAACAGTGACGTGTGAGAGCAGGATGGGCGATAAGAATTACAGCAGAAATGGGAACTGCAAGGATTGGGATGTTCTAGGAGCCCAGCCCTACCTCTAAGCGGAGATTAAAATGGGCTCTTACGAGAGGCCCAGGGCCCATGCCGACATGGTGCGGGGCTGCGGGCTGCCCAAGGCCGGCGAGTACAATCATTACTTAAGGCATCTGCTGCTTGAGCAGCCTGTATCTTAGCTCTTCGGATCTCTTTAAGGCAGGGGCTGGGACAGAAGATCACCAAAGTCACGTATGTTCTTTCAATAACAATTCTGGGTTTACAATCTAATTTGGTGAAGCAGATACAGAAACATGATCCAATTACGTGCGCCTGCGTCTGCGCGTGCATGTGTGTTCCTATGAGTGTTCTTGGCTGGAGAGAGAAGGAGGGTCATGTGCGAAATCCAGAAGTACTAACGTGGCCGCCCAAATCACCTCCTCAGCAGCTGCCGTCAGAACACAGCAGAGCGGCAGCCTTGAAAGGCTCATCAGAAATCGCGAGCCACAAAGGAGACGCCTTGAGTCTGGTAAAAATGAGATGATGGGCATCCGGGCAGACGGTCAGGTGGGAGGGAGAAGCGGCAATCAGAGGCATTCTCCAGAGACAAGCGCTGCCAACTCTGCAGCAAGGATGTCACCCTGATCCCCAAATCAAGCTTAATTCAGGGTCCCACGCAGGCTTTTGTGCACGGGAGAGCGCAATTAGCCATCTTTCCCCTTCCTCAAGAGCCTCATTCTCTGAGGTCCCCCTCACATTCTGATCATGGAGGCAGCAGAGTCAGAAACACCTCATATGTGGATTCAAATCCTGGCTCTCCCAGTGGCCCCAGAATTTCTAGGGGGTTAAAGGCCACCATCTGGTTGGAAGGGGGCTAAAAGACTTGCTTTGATGGTGCAGTTGCGGAGCAAGAACCCACCTTATCTTTATTTAGAGTTTATTTATTTGAGACGGTTAAGAGTCAGAAATACCTTACCTACCCTCTGGGCCCACCATAGACCTCAGGCTAATTACTTAATCTGTCTCATCCTCAGTTTCCTCGTGTATAAGGTGGGAATGCTAACGCTCATCTCACATGGGCTCCTCAGCTTGGAACTACCCAGGGCTAGAACTGCAGCATGACACCAGGCGCTCCGAGACCCCAACCAAACACAAATCTCTGGATTTCTCCCTGCTGGTCTCCCTTGATAATAACTTACAGCTCCCTCCCACCACCATTCACTCCATCAGTTCCATCATTTAGTCACTCAACTCTCATTCATTAAGCAACGGTTGGGTGTTGGGAATTCCAAGACGAAAAGGCACAGTCTTTCCATCTGAAATAGTTAAGGGCTATTTGGGGTCTATCTACTCGGCACATAAGCATGTACCCTGGGTGGCTGGGCTGCCTCACTGGTGCCCCCCTCCCCCAGTCAGGTACTATATTTGGTAGGGGCTGAGGACTCCGGTCTCCGGGAGAAATAAATAAGAGACTTGGGGGAAGGGTAGAGGAACATGTTGCCCCTTTAAGTCATAACCACCGAAGTCTGGAATCAGACACTCAACTGGAAATTTCTCTGAGCCTCAGATTCCTTATCTGTAAAATAATGCCTCTGTTACATCATGGTTTCCCACATGTAAAGTGTCTGGCAGACAGAGGGCAACAACAAATGTTAATTTCCTTCTTGACTTATTTCCCTCCACTACCCTCCTTCCCTGAATCTAAGGTTACAGGAGGAGCCAGAGAATAGACACTTGCTATTTTCTTACCGTACATTCAGAGCACACTGTGTGTGGATGTCTCCACACACAGAATACCTCCACTCTGGGTCAGATGGTTCTGGGGAGACCAGTCCTATCTAGTTTTCAGGTCATTATAGCTAGGGCTATATTGGTCTTCTGGTGCTATAGCGCTTCCAGCAACACCTCGTCACACACCTTCCAGCCTTTTTCTTTCTTTCTTTTCTTATTTTTTTTCCATTTCAGGGGTCCTGTCTTGGTGGCTCTGTTTTCTGGCTGCAAGACTTTTCATTTGTTTTACAGTTCTTGACCAAAATGCCCATCAACCGAGTTCTCATATTGGCAATTGGCATCACCTGGAAAGCTGTTTTCTCGTTTGTTCCTGAGACGGGCAGATTTTCCTGGGCCAAAACTCACCTGTGGAGGTCTGGGGCTTCTTTGCATGATAAAGGACCTCTCTGGCTGGCTGAATGGTACCATGGGCTGGTGCCAAAGCAGCCAGTACCCCAAGATCCAGTCTGACTTGGCTCGTGGTGCCCGGCCACCTTGTGGACGTTCCCAGTGGGCATCTGTCAGAATGAGGCGGAAGCGCCCATTCACGGGATATTGTGTGTGGGGTGGGGGGTAGGTGGCTTCTCTGGGCTTCCAAGGGGCAGAGAAATCGGGATGCCACCGGGCTTATAGCCTTCCAGCCACCCCGCCTTCAGAAAGTAGCACAGCTCCCTGTGTTCCCCTTTGAGAAGAAAACACCGAGGACAAAACAGTGGGTAGGGACATGATGCTGCTCGGGTGAGCAGCTCCCATTCACTAGGCGCCCCACTGCCCTCCTCCCATGCTGCCACCCCTCTACTGGAACAAAGGCATATCACAACACATTTTCAAAGTTATCAAAAGTCTCTTGGTCAATCAACAAACGATTCTGATGACGCAAAAGGAGGAAGAGAGACGTCTAGAAAACGGTGGGAGATTCCTTGGGAAAAGCACACAAAACCTTGCCCGATGCACGCAAGGCTAAGAATTGTTTTCTCCCTGCTGGCTGCTTTTCTCTCTGTTCTAAAGAGCAGCTTCCAAGAATCAGCTAAATAAAGGGCTCGCACTAGAGGATGAGAGATAATGCTAAACCAACAAAAACAAAGACCCAAATGAAACAGAGCCAGCCTGAGAATCCGCGGTTATCAAAACTTTGTTTGGCCGTATCTATTTATCATCGCTGCACACCCGGGCTCTGCGGAATATCATTCTGTTGATGTCACTTATCCTCAGCAAAATATTTACACATCCTTAAAAACGCCAGATGAGGGGGGCCGCCCCCGCACTGCCGCGAGCGGCCCCTCAAGCCCCGTCGCCGAGTTCTGGGTAGACCGTGAGGTGGCTAACGACGGTGGGTGGCTCCAGCGGGCACAGGTAAAAGCTGCTGACAGTTCCGGCAACGCGGCCACGCAGGCGCTGCGCCCTGCCCTGCCCACCTCTCCCCTACCTGACTCTGTAAGAAGCAGCCACATCCCCGATACGGTGTCAGCGTCTCCTCCTCCTCCCCCTGCCTTTCTCATTGATTAAGTTCTCAAACCATTGTTAAAGCCGGGTTGCTTTTCCCTGGAAAACTGGGCTGAATTCATTAAGCTTCCCCCATCACAAAAGGAATATTCATAAAAGTTTGGCAGGCAGAGAGGGAAGCTGACTGCGTGCCTTGGGGTGGGTGACAATTCGCTCCTCCACAGCCACCTTCTTCTTCCGTGCCCCATCCCTCTCTGCATCCATCCGTCGTGCCCCAAACCCACTCCAGGGACTTCTGACAGGGAAAAACAAAGCAGCAGCTGTTTGGCAACATTTCTACCCCCTCGCCGGCAACTGTGGTGGGATGCCATTTCCCCACCCAGGCGGAGCTTATCCTGAACAATAGTCGGGCTTTAAACGGCAAACAAGCAAACACACAGAGCATAACCCCAACCCCGAAAAAGCCAACGCGGAGGAAGGCAAGAACTCCCTCCGCAGCAAAAGGCACCGCTGAAACGCACGCAAAAATGCAGCGAGAAGGCTGCTCGGTGCCTAACATGGCAGAAAGCCCGAGCTGGTGCGGCCACCCCGGGTCTGGGCATTGGGGGGCACGAAGGCTCGCGGGGCGCCGACGCACACTCACCCAGCTCCGGAAGGATGCGGGGCTGGCCGAGCGTCACAAAGACGAGCCCAGTGAGATCTGGCAAAACCCAACTTTCCACCCTGCTCGCCAGGGCCGCCAGATACGTCAACAGAATCCATCTTTCGAAGGGCCTGGAAGGCGCCGGGTTTTCCGGGCCAGGGCAGAGCGGCAGAGCCGAAGGCGGCCCGGGTGCGATGCCCGGGCGCGGAGTCCGCCGCGCGCCGCCCTCTGCGCCCGGTGCCAGCGCCGGTGGCGGCCCGAAACCCACTTCGGGGCCCCCGCCCCGCCGCCCGGCGCCGCCTCCCCGGCCGGCCCCAGCCCCGCCGGCCAGTGCGCGGCGCCGGGAGCAGGAGCGGGGCCCGGGGACGCCGCGCGGGTGGCGGCCTCGGCTCGCGTCCCCGCCCCCGCCCGGCCCTCCTCGCTGGCCCCGGCCTCCGGGCGCCGTCCTGCCTCCGGGAGCAGGCCCCTCCCCGGGCGCCGGGCCCCGCCAGGCGCGCCCAGCCCGGCGCGCCCCCTGCGTCCCGGTGGCAGGTCCGCGCGGGGAGGGCACGGGGGGGGGTACCCCGGCCCGCACGGGGGCGTCGCGGCCGCTACCTTGCAATCGCGGCCGCCGCCTCCAGGAAGCCAAGGGGTGGTCGCGGGTACGGGAACTCTCCGGTCTGGCCTCGCCGCCGGCCGCCTGAAGGGGGTGCGCAGCGGTGGGAGCTGCCGTCGCCGCTGTCACCGAGCTGCTGTCGCCGCCGCTGCTGCCGGTCGTGCGTGAGCGTGTGTGCGCCTGTGTCCAGACGAGTGTGTCTGCGTGCGGCGCCCGGCCTTTACTATATACACCGAGGGGTGGGAGGAGGCGGGGAAGGGGAGGGCTTGGGGGAGGTGGCGGAGGAGGGGGAGCAGGAGGGGGGCGAAAGGGTACCCGAGGAGGCGGCGGCGGAGGAGGGACAGGTGATCTCGCCCACGGGGAGGGCGTGGCTGTCGGAGGCGCGGGGTGGCGGGTGGAAGGGGTGCCGGGGCGCGGGGGGCGGGGCCGACGCCGGGGAGAGCCGGCGGAGCGGGGACCCTGCTGCCTCCCGGCGGGCTGGGGACCATTTCAGACCCCAGGATGCAGAGGAGAGAGAACATAGCCCAGGAGGGAGGAAGTGGCTGGTGGATGGAGGCCGGAGAGGTGGTGAGGGCCCAGCGACCACCTCCTAAAATGCCAATTGTGATACAGGTCGGAGATCCTTCTCACAAGGGGTGAGATTATTAAAGACAAAATTAGCCTACAGACATAATCTCATTTCCGCATACTTGCCTTTAAGGTGATTCATCTGTTAATGTTAACATTTATTAAGCACCTAGTGTTTGCCAGACACTGGGCTAAGAACTGGCGTTACAGAGATGATGACTATGTGGTCGCTAACCAGTAAATAAATCATAGGTGTCAGTAGCAGTATTGATCATTTTAAAACAAAGTAAAAAACCTAAATCCTATAAATGTTTTAAGAGGGCAAAGGAAGCAACTCCACTGGTTTAATTAATCCCGAAAGGTGAAAAGATTTTTTTTCTGGTAATCAAAACAGGATGCAGACATTTGAGAGAGAAGGGCAGAGAAGAAATTACTTGAATCAGAGCTGAGAGCAGTCTGAATCTAGCTGTCCTTTGCGTGTTCAAACCTCCTTGAGTTTCAACACTCACATGAGTAGTGGCTATGACTTCCCTCTTGTAGAGTTTGGGGTGGCCAGAGGGTACAGTACATAGAGAGCAGTCTGGCAAGTTCATGATTAGTATGGGCACCTGAACTTGTGTTTGAAAGGTTCTACTCTAACCCTGTCGTGTTGCAAGCATAATGTGGTAGAAACCAGGACCACGTTATACCTTTCGTGGGCCCTTTGCCTTTGTGGACTCTTTCCTCCATAGAAAAAATAGTAAAAACTACATTTTACGACTGCATTGGTGTGAAGACGAATGAATTAGTATTATATATTAAAACAACTTCTTCGACCTCAAAGATCACATTTTCTTCTGATTTTAAAAGAAATGAAAACATTTCCCTGAGGCCCTGAAAAGTATTTTGGGCCTCAGGCACCGTGCCTACTGGTCCTAAGGGAGAAGTCAGCCCTGGTGGTACCATTCCTTGATACTGAATTTCCTCTTTTGAAAAAAAAAGAGTTCAACTAAGGAGTACCCAATCGACTTAAGGGCAGAAAGACACACAATGCAAGTTTAAGAACTGATAGAAATGAATATCAACAAAAAGTACCAGTTCCTACTTGTTTCAGTCAGCCTCTGGGAGTTTTAAGTCAGCTCCAAGTCATTAATGATACCTGTGGAAATATTTGTCTGTGAATTCGTCTTCAACCATTTCAGAAACCAAAGACTTCCTCTATAGATCTCAGAACTGAGTCTTTGGGTCAGGTGCGTGAGGTCTCGTCTCGGTTGCCAGGACCGAGCCTGAATACAACTAAAGACACAGCCGGGCAATTATAATCGGGCAAGTTCATGGCTGAAAGATCCATAAAGGTTTTGTGTGTGTTGAGGGGGTATGTGTGTATAAGGTAGGGACTGATATCCTGGAAGGCAATTACTAGCCTATTTCTTTTGTTGGCCTCATCACAGCCCTGGGTTAATGTTTGATCCTCACTGGCAGTTGTGATTCATATTTGTTGCCCTTTGAGGTGCTTGTGTTTTCAGGAAGGACTATATTGATTCAGATTAATGCATAATAAACAGGCATCGTGGCCCCCATTTCCAGAGAAATGTGCAGTGGCACCCCTCTGTATTTTCACTGTGGCTGCCCTTGCAGAGAGAAGGGGAAAAGAGGAGTCCATAAAGGAGGGTCTGGATTGCGGGGAGGAGATGTTTGGGGACAGAAATAGGACATTAATATGGAAGAACTGCATTCATACAGAAAATGGAGGGAGGAAAGGACATGCCCAAACAGCAGGAAAGAAGCAAAAAAATCTTTCAGGGTTGATCAGGGTGATTTTTGAGATCTATAATTCAAATATTTGGTGATTTTAAATAAGGACTCAGGAAAGTTCCCATTTCAGATCTGATTCTTGATCTATATCCTGCTTCTCCAATACAGCATCTATTAATAATCTAGTTTTCACATACTTGCCAGACGAGCGATTCATTCACGTGTCCAATAGACATCTATGAAGCATCTGCTCTATGCCAGTCACTGAGCTAAGGACTGCGGTGAGAGAGATGGTCAACATACGTTGCTGATGAGCTCAAGGAGCTCACAGGCCAGTAAATAAACTATTAACAATACAGTGCGACACTATATGTACATGAGGAGTTGTAAAACGGGCTAGGCGAACCCCGAAGGAGTGGGCCCATCACTGTGTGGGAGTGGCATGGAGCAGGGCAGTCAGAAAAGATGGCATAGAGATGGTGACAAGAGCAGAGCAGTGAGAGATGAATGGGAGTTTTTCAAAGTAAGAAAAAGTCATTACAAGTGAACAGCAGGCACCAAAGCTCGGATGCAAAGCACGTTCTGGAGGCTGCAAATACTCTGTGAGGCTGGAGCAGGGGCTGTGAGGAACAGCAGCAAAGAGGGGTGGAGGAAGCTAGGGGTCAGTTGAGGTCCCTGGTCTGTCCTGTAAAGGAGCTTTTTCTTGTAGTCAGTGGGGAGCCATTGAAGGACTTTAAGCAAGGGAGTGACCAGGAAAGATGTGGGTTGAGGAATGATCACTCTGGTGTTGAGTGTAAAGGGCTGAATGGAGGGGGGTGAGACTGGCAGCAGGGAGACCAGGTGACAGAGACTGTAGCAATGATCGGAGTTTGAGTCAAAGCAGTGCCAGCAGAGATGAAGGATCGGAACTTGAGTCAAGCGATGCTCGGGATACAGAATCAACAGGGCTTAGTGCCGGAGGAAACAGGAGTTGGAGTAACTCACGACTGACTTTCTGAATTGGGTGACAGAGTGGGTGAGGGTGTGATCACTGAGACAGAGGTCCTTAGGAAGAGAGGCAGATTTGGGGCTGGAGATGATGAATGCTGTAGGGTCCCCCAGAAGCGGATCCTGAATGTGAAAGTGAAGGAAACACTGGTAGGGGAGTAGAGAAGGGAGAGAGAGGGGCGGCAGCCAATAGCGGGGATGTTATCAAGGCCAATTTCTACCATGGGCAGCTGCAGCTTAATCCCACAGGCAAACTCTTGGACACGATGAAAAACACTCACTTCAGAATTGTCCCATCAAGAGGTGAGGAAGCTGGTTAAGGGCCCAGGGGGTGCTGAGTTTCTGGCACTTTTGACCTGCTACCCAGCATAGGCAGCGAGTCCTTCTCGGGTACAGGGAGAAGATACTGGCAGCTGGACGTCTGTGAAGCGCGTTAAAATGGTAGCATCCCAGGGAGGGGGCTGGAGCACGGTCAGTGTGCGCTCCAGGGAGCTCTGGTTAGGACATCTTGAGTTGGAAGTACTTGTTGGGTAGCCACATAGAGAAGCCCAACAGGCATTTGCCTAGATTTTGGAGTTCAAAATCTAAGCTGCAGACCTAGATTTGGGAGTTACTGGGCTCTGGGTGTTGGTCGAAGCAGTGGGTGTTGACGAGCTCCGCAGAAGACACATGTGACTTGAGTTGTTGACTGAGTCCATCACCCTGGGCCATGCCAGCGTGATTTGATCTGATCTGCATGAACACTGTTGAGGATTTCTGTAAGAGTTCCTGGAAGCCATGAAGTTGTTGATGTCAGTTAACGCTCATGGGTATGAATGTGACTGGGGGAAAGGGTCCACTGCTTAAAAGAAATTCTTAAGGGGCCTATATTTTACTGAAGTTGAATAATGTATTTAAAATGGAAACTCTTTAAAAATTTTTCTGTGGTCAAGAATATTTACTGGATGATTAAGTGATTGAATGAGGCAGGCATTTGAAAACATAGTCACAATGCAAAAGCGACAAATACTGGTAAAAAAAATGCAAGGGGTAATTAAATCACAGAGGATTGAAATCCAACCCAGGCTCCGGGAAAGAGGGTGAAGAGCATTGAGAGAGACAGTCCAGCTGCAATGACATTTTAACCTAAGGAATATACAGAGCCACAGGGTAAGGGAAAGGTTTTGACAATTTTGATAGAACAGAGACTTCTAATGTGGTCGGCATGGGGGCTTCAGTATTCTTCATTCAGAGATTTCATATGAAATTTCTTATGCCCTGATTTTATCCAAAGACCACAGTAGAGTCCATGTGAAATATTTGATAATTTTAGCAAAGAGTGAATCAAAGGGTTTGTGAGTGGTCCTTCAGTTAGGCAATCGACAAACGTATCTCAAACAGCTATTACTTTACAGTGATAAGCTACATGCTACAACACCCAGAGCAATGCGGTACCGTCCCTGCCAGGCATTGAAGTCTCTCACAGTCCAGTTGTAGCTCTGTGTAGTCTCAATCAGGGGACATTTGATTTCAGAGGATTTGGGTAAATTGTTAAGAGCAAGAAGGAGGCTTATTAGAAAGGGCATTGCTTGTGGCTGCTCCAGTCTGCACTCTCCATTCTCTTTCCTAACAGAAGCCTAATGCTGTTCAGGTATCCATCCCTCTCCTATGAAATCATGTAGCTTAAACTTGATCCTAACTTTAGGGTGGGGTCTGTTTGATCTGAGGCTAATTGCATCCCTCCTGCTATAACCTGGACCAAACAGATGAGAGGAGAGATTTGCTGGGGGCTTTATGGGTAAGCTCTTACCGTTCCAGGAGAGAATACCACCCTCTCCCAATGGACGTGAAGACAATGTAACCATAGTTGCAACTGGCAGCAAGAACACGATGCAGGTGACCATATAATTGATCATCTAAACAGGGACACTACTGAGGATGAAAGGGGTTGCTGTTGCCAATTATGTCAGGGCAAAAGGCATAAACTGGGTTTTCCCAGCAAAGCAGGATGGATGGTCACTATGATGCTAGGAGGGAGCTGATGCTCAAGGCAGCACAACAGAAACAGAGAAAGAACCTGGAACTGTGAGGATGTTATTGAACTTGCTAGAACAACCAGCCACCTCTGGGGCCACCTGAACTTGCACTTCCTATTACGTACATCATTACACTGCTTCAAAGCTTCTTCTTCGAGTCAGGTCTCTACTGCTTGCAACTGAAAGCGTCATAAGACGTACATGCAGGATTACAGGATTGTTTTTGTTTTGTTTTGTTTTGCTTGAGTCCCAGATAAGGGGTAAGGGCTGTTCTGAAATCAAGAGATCTAACAAAAATAAGTGGAGGGAGGAAGTAGGTCAGTAATTGATATTTTAATTTGATTGAAGACAAGTGCAGAAAATGATCTGAACTGGAACGTGGTTGAAGTACATGGCTCTGCTGAATTTGGAAGCCCACTGTGCACGTGGTGGCTTTCACACTAGCAGCATCTTGGAGGCACTCTCCTGACTCTGACAGAGCGCTAAGAGTCCTGCGCCCAGGGTCAGGAGAACTTGTTTCTATCTCCTGTCCTCTCACTGCTCTGAGTGGCTTTGAGCCAGCAAGGTTCTCTCTTTGGACTTGGATCCCTTGTACCAGCAGTAGCTGCTATCACCCTTATGTCTTGTCTTTCTGACTTGACTGTCAATATCAAGGGAGGACCCATGGCTTACATCTCCCACAAAACCTACTTTAGTTCTCTTTATGTAGGAGGACTTCGGCAAGTAATTGTTAAAGACATGGAAGCAACCTAAACGTCCATCGACAGAGGAATGGATAAAGAAGATGTGGTACATATATACAATGGAATACTACTCAGCCATAAAAAAGAATGAAATAATGCCATTTGCAGCAACATGGATGGACCTAGAGTTGATCGTACTAAGTGAAGTAAGTCAGAGAAAGACAAATACCATATGATATCACTTACATGTGGAATCTAAAAAAATGGTACAAATGAACTTATTTACAAAACAGAAATAGACTCGCAGACACATAGAAAACAAACTTACAGTTACCAAAGGGGAAAGGTGGGGAGGGATGAACTAGGAGTTTGGGGTGAACAGATACACGCTACTAAGTATAAAATAAATAAACAACAAGGACCTACTGTATAGCACAGGGAACTATATTCAATATCTTGTAACAACCTACAACGGAAAAGAATCTGGAAAAGAATATATATATATATATATATATATATATATATAGTTATATTATGTGTATATAATATATGTATAACTGAATCACTTTGCTGTATACCTGAAACATTGTAAATCAAGTATACTTCAATAAAAATAAATATATTAAAAATAAATCTAAAAAAAAGTAACGGTTAAATCCATGATTATCTCCCCTCACTCAGTAAGTGCTTTGGTCTTATTACTAAGGAGCATCAATATTCCCCATCTTGTACAAGTCTTACAACTGTCAAATGCACTTTCTTTTTCCATGTGGTGGGAGGATGTGGACTGAGTGAGTTTGGGGGTTGAAGCCAGGTGATCATCACCTGAGGCTTTCAGGGTTTGTCCAAATCAACGGAGAGCCCTGTACAAGCCAAGTGAGAAGCCAGGTTGCATGAGACAGAGTAGCATGCACATTCGTCACCAGGAAAGGACCAGAAACGAAAATTAGAGCTGGGAGAGAGAGTTGGACTCGGGGGCGTGAAACAATAAGGCAGTGGATTTTGGTTAAGTGGAAAACAGACCCAGATTTGGTTTTGGAGAGGCAACTTAATTTGCTGGATGGGATAACAATGCCAACTATGACATGAGTGTCGTTGAAATACTGGCACACAAAGGACCAAGGATAGGCTCGCTCAGAGATGGTCCCACACCGCCCAGCCTTTCGATGGGGAAAATGATGCTCAGAGAACTACACACATACACACACACACCTTTACACCTGCCAACTCCTCTTCTCTTTCCAGGCGTCGGACTCACCTTTTCCTTTCTTAAAGATCCTTTCACAAATGAGCCAGACTGATATTCCAATAAGAAAGGAAAAATCGACAAAGTTACCCTGGAGTAACTGAGCACTGACAATTAGAATATTAGCCAAAACAATCCTAAAAAATAACTGCTGAGACACTCCAAGGCATGAGTGTTCATGTTAAAGGGGACAACAAACAGTGGCCCCTTAATATCCCCAGTCACTGAAAACCACAGTCCCCTGTGCCTGGGGCTGTGGTCAGGACAAGATTCTATCTCTGCCGTTGTCTCGAGCAACTGAGGGCCTTCTCAGCCATCCAACCATCGGCTGTTGGGAGTGATTAGCTAGCTCTCCCATAGATACACCCTATTTGACCTAGCTAGCACGCAGCTTATAAACAAACGAGAACACAGCCATCAATTTCACAAATGGTTTATGCCACAAAATGCACTGCACCCTCCTGCAGCTCCAGTGTGTGGATGGACTGTCAGGTTTGTCCGATTCAAGAGTGGCAAGTCTCTCCAACAGAACTGACAAGGTTTCTGTTGCTATAATTTCAAGGGTAAAAGGAGTTGCAAGGTCATTCATTTTGAACAGGACATCAATGTATAATACAGAACGGACTTCAATCACTTCTTTTTTCTTCAGTTGGGAAATTTCTCAAATCACAGAATTTTATGAACAGAACAATTTTATAGAAGGAGGCAAAGAGAGCAGGAGTAAAAATCTCTCTGGCTAGGATGGCTAGCAGTTTGCATCGTTGTCCTTTGCATTTGTGGCCTCTCTGCCGGGTCAACATCCAAGTGCTCTCACGAGATTACTGTCCATCAGCCCCTGCCTACCTTGGCCCCTCCAGGTGAATCTCAATACTCTTCACTCCTAGGATTATCCCTGCCTAATTTCTGAGCCAGACCACCAGTGTGAGGATCTGAGATGAAGCTGGCTTCTCCCAGTGCCCCTGAGGCATCGCTCAGCCACATTCACCGGGTCACAGCATTCACCAGGTCGTCCGCTCCACGACCCTCCCCCACATTGGCCCCAGCCCTAGGATTAGGCTTCTGGGTCTGTTTCTCTGCATAGCTCTCATGACTTGCATGGGAAATGGAGCTCCACCACCAAACCTCACTCACCAGCATCCCCATCAGTCTCTGAGGTCCACATTGCTGTCTGTATAGGATAGAGCTGGTTTCTCATTCACTGACATCCTGCCTTAAAGAGACCGCCCCCAAACATGACAAGAGCATTTGCATAAATTGCAGACTACCACCATCCTGGATTATCTCTTTCACTCCTATTAGATGGGTCCTCGTTAGAGATTTATAGTGGTTGTTTTTGTTTTTTTGAAGAACGAACATTTTATTTGCAAATAGAGGCGACCTTTTAAAAAATACATTATTGCTTTAGAAAATATTCATGTTTAACGTAGAAGTACTGTACAATACATATAATTTATTCTTTTAAAAACGATTTTTCGTTATAACATTCATTAAAAATTAAATATAAGTGTAAAAGGCTATTCTATCTTCAGTATAAACATTCAATCGCACCCACTCTCAAATATCTGTATATTCCCTTCAAGTTTTTCTCCTTAGAGCACTTACTCAAGTGAAATAATATTGTATATAATTTTAGTCCTGCTTTTGTCTCTTAATATCTTCAACTAATAAGTATTTCCAATAGCATTCTAATAATATTACATAATCAAAATAAACATTTTCAATGGTTCAATGAATAATTTCATTAAGTGGATTCATCACCATATACTTAGCTTTTGCCCTACTTTGGAAGTGTAGGTTATTTCCAGATTCTGCTGTTGTAAAGAACCCTACAATTAGTATCTTTGTGTATATCAATGTTTCCTATTAATAATTATTTCTCAGAATAAATACACAGCTGTAATATTTCTGGGGCAGACACAGAAACACTTACATGTTGCCAAACTGATTTTAAAAAGGATGTTCCAGGGCTCCCCTGGTGGCGCAGTGGTTGAGAGTCCGCCTGCCGATGCAGGGGCCACGGGTTCGTGCCCCGGTCCGGGAGGATCCCACATGCCGCAGGGCGGCTGGGCCCGTGAGCCATGGCCGCTGAGCCTGCGTGTCCGGAGCCTGTGCTCCGCAACGGGAGAGGCCACAACAGTGAGAGGCCCGCGTACAGAAAAAAAAAAAAAAAAAAAGGATGTTCCACTTACAACCCCAAATAGGAGCTCTGAGAGTACTTGCCTTATGAGTACTCACTGGGCTACACCAAAATATTCGTCTCATTTTGTTTTAAATTATATTTCACTGATTCTAGGGAGACGGGCCATTTTTATTTGTGTGCCTTCTCCTCGTATACCTAAGGGAATTGTGAGTTTACTGCTTTCACTCACTTATTAATTAAATCATAATGTTTGCATTTTATTTATGTGTGTGTCTTTTATTTAATACAAAATAAATGTATGTCATAATAGTGACAAACAAATCGCAGAAGTGATAGTTCATAGGGTAGCTCTATTTTTAATTTTTTGAGGAACCTCCATACTGTTCTCCGTAATGGCTGCACCAATTTACATTCCCACCAACAGTGCACGAGGGTTCCCTTGTCTCCACACCCTTGCCTATATTTGTTACCTGCTGTATTTTTTATAATAGCTGTCCTAACAGATGTGAGGCAATATCTCGTGGTTTTGATGTGCATTTCTCTGACGATTAGTGATGTTGAGCATCATTTCATATATGTGTTGGCTATCTGTATGTCTTCCTTGGGAAAATGTCTATTCACATCCTTTGCCCATTTTTAAATCAGGTTGTGATTTTTTTTTTTTTTTTTTGCTATTGAGTTGTGTGAGATCCTTATATATTTTGGATATTAACCTCTCATATTATATACCTCAGATATAAGGTTTGCAAATATTTTCTCCCATTCCACGGGTTGCCTTTTCATTATGTTGATTGTTTCCTTTGCTGTCTAGAAGCTTTTTAGTTTGATGTACTCCTGCTTGTTTATTTTTGCTTTTATTGCTTTTGCTTTTGATGTCATATAAAAAAAATCACTGCCAAGACCACTGTCAAGGAGCTTTTTCCCTGTGTTTCAGTTAATATCATACACAACAATGAAAAGCTAAAAGCTTTTCCTCTAAGATTAGGAATAACAGAACGGTGTCCACTCTTACTATTTCTATTTAACATAGTACTGCAAGTCCTAGATAGAACAATTAGACAAGAAAAAGAAATAAAAGGCATCCAATGGACCTAGAGTCTGTCATACAGAGTGAAGTAAGTCAGAAAGAGAAAGACAAATACCGTATGCTAACGCATATATATGGAATCTAAGAAAAAAACAAAAAATGTCATGAAGAACCTAGGGGTAAGATGGGAATAAAGACACAGACCTACTAGAGCATGGACTTGAGGACATGGGGAGGGGGAAGGGTAAGCTGGGACGAAGTGAGAGAGTGGCATGGACATATATACACTACCAAACGTAGAACAGATAGCTAGTGGGAAGCAGCCGCATAGCACAGGGAGATCAGCTAGGTGGTTTGTGACCACCTAGAGGGGTGGGATAGGGAGGGTGGGAGGGAGGGAGACGCAAGAGGGAAGAGATATGGGAACATATGTATATGTATAAATGATTCACTTTGTTATAAGGCAGAAACTAACACACCATTGTAAAGCAATTATACTCCAATAAAGATGTAAAAAAAAAAAAGGCATCCAAATCCAAAAGGAAGAAATTAAATTGTCTCTGTTTGCAGATAACATGACCTTATACACAGCAAACCCTAAAGACTACACCAAAACACCGTTAGAATTAATAAATTCAGTAAAGCTGCAAGATAAAAGAATCAACGTATAAAATTCAGTTGTGTTTCTATACACTAACAACAAACTATCTGAAAAAGAAATTAAGAAGACAATCCCAGTTACAATAGAGTCGAAAAGAAGAAAATACTTAGGAATAATTTTTTTTTTTTTTTTGCCGTGCCACGAGGCTTGTGGGATCTTAGTTCTCCGACCAAGGACCAAACCTGGGCCCTCATCAGTGAAAATGTGGAGTCTTAACCATTGGATCGCCTGGGAATTCCCAGGAATAAATTTAACCAAGGAGGTGAACAATCTATATATGGGAAACTATAAGACAATGATGAAAAGAAACTAAAGAAGACACAAATAAATGGAAAGATATCCCATGTTCACGGATTGGAAGAACTGATATTGTTAAAATGTCCATACTAACTAAAGTGATCTACAGATTCAATGCAATCCCTATCAAAATTCCGGTGGCATTTTCCACAGCAATGGAATAAACAATTCTGAAATTTTATGGAACCACAAAAGACCCCAAATAGCCACAGCAATCTTGAGAAGGAACAAAGCTGAGAGCTTGTATCATGAATGAGTATTAAATTTTGTCAAATGTATTTTCTCCATCAATTAATATTGATTATTTGGTTTGTCTTCTTTATTCTATTGATATGATAGATTTCATTGATTTATTTTTTAAAAGACATTTTTAACATCTTTATTGGAGTATAATTGCTTTACAGTGGTGTGTTAGTTTCTGCTTTATAACAAAGTGAATCAGTTATACATATACATATGTCCCCATATCCCCTCCCTCTTGCGTCTCCCTCCCTCCCACCCTCCCTATCCCACCCCTCCAGGAGGTCACAAAGCACCGAGCTGATCTCCCTGTGCCATGCGGCTGCTTCCCACTAGCTGTCTACCTTACGTTTGGTAGTGTATATATGTCCATGCCTCTCTCACTTCGTCCCAGCTTACCCTTCCCCCTCCCCGTATCCTCAAGTCCATTCTCTAGTAGGTCTGTGAAAAGACTTACTTTTTTAAAGAGCAGTTTTAGGTTCACAACAAAATTGAGAGGAAGGTACAGAGATTTCCCATATACCTCCTTCCCTCACACATGCGTAGCCTCTGCCATTATCAACATCACCCACAAGAGGGGTCCATTTGTTACAACTGGAGAACCTGCACTGACATATCATAATCACCCAAAGCCTATGATTTACCTTAGACTTCACTCTTGATGTTGTGCATTCTGTGAATTTTGACAAATGTATAATGACATGTATCCATCGTCATAAACATACCGAGTATTCTCACTGCCCTAAAAATCCTCTGTGCTCCACCCATTCATCTCTCCTCTGACCCCCACCTCTTGGCAACCACTGATTTTTTTAACGTCTCCATAGTTTTTGCCTTTTCTAAAGTGTCATATAGTTGGAATCATACAATATTTAGCCTTTTCAGATTGGCTTCTTTCACTTAATAATAGGCATTTAAGTTTCCTCCATGTCTTTTCACGGCCTACAGGTCACTTCATTTTAGCGCTGAATAATATTCCATTGTTTGGATGTACCACAGTTTATTTATCTGTTTAACTACTGAAGGGCATCTTGGTTGCTTCAGAGTTTGGGCAATTATGAATAAAGCTGCTATAAACATCCATGTGCAGGTTTTTGTGCAGACATAAGTTTTTAGCTCTTTTGGGTAAATACCAAGGAGTAGGGTTGCTGGATCCTATGGTAAGAGTATGTTTAATTTTGTAAGAAACCACCAAATTATCTTCCAAAGTAGCTATACCATGTTGCATTCCCACCAGCAGTGTATGAGAATTCCTGTTGTTCTACACCCTCACCAGCATTTGGTGTTGTTAGCGTTCCAGATTTTGGCCACTTTAATAGGTGTGTAGTGGTATCTCATTGTTGTTCTAATTTTCATTTCCCTTATGACATCCGATGTGGAGCATCTTTTCATATGCTTATTTGCCATCTATATATCTTCTTTGGTGAAGTGTCTGTTAAGGTCTTTGGTCAATTTTTTAATTGGGTTGTTTTCTTATGGTAGAATTTTAAGGGTTCTTTGTATATTTTGGATAACTGTCCTTTATCAGATGTGCCTTTTGTAGACCTTTTCTCCCAGGCTGTGGCTTATCTTCTAATTCTCTTGACATTGTCTTTTGCAAAGCAGCGCTTTTAACTTATAATGAAGCTTACCAATTATTTCTTTCATGAATCGTGCCTTTGGTGTTGTATCTAAAAGCCATTGCCATTTCCAAGGGCATCTAGGTTTTCTCCTGTGTCATCTTCTGGGAGTTTCATAGTTTTGCATTTTACATTTAGGTCTAGGATCCATTTTAAGTTAATTTTTGCGAAAGGTGTAAGGTCTGTGTGATTTTTTTTTTTTTTTTTTGCATGTGATGTTCAGTTGTTCCAGCACCATTTGTTTTTTTGTTTTTTGGGGTTTCTTTAGAATTTAAAAATGATTTCATTACAGAATAATCACCATTAGGGAGTATAATCTTTCAAGCCTACTGGATTGCTGACTGGCATTAGAGTTCTGGATTGTCCACTGGCGTTGGAGTAAGGGTCATTCTTTGACTTTTTAAATCATTCATTTATTCATTTAACAAATATTTGTTGAGCACCTACTATGTGCCAGGCACTGTTTAGGCTCTGGAAGCATAGCGGCAGCACCGTTTGTTGAAGAGACTATCTTTACTCCATTGTATTGCGTTTGCTTCTTTGTCAAAGATCAGCATTTTGCCACTTCAAGTAAAGTGTGGAAATCTTACTTCCATTAGGTCCCTTTTACTCTCACTGCTTTCAAATATCTTTGTCTTGAGTATCAGACGGTGTTATGACTTTTGTTTCAATTGTAAAATATAACTTATAAAATTCATGAGGACAGTCTATTGTATTCATCCATATTCACCCATATTCTGCTCTTTCTGTTGTTCAAGGAAGTAAGTAATAAAGATAAGAGCAGAAATAAATGAAATAAAGACTAGAAAAAACAATAAAAAGGTCAATAAAACAGGTTTTTTTGTGAAGGTAAAATTGAAAAACCTTTACCTAGACTAAGAAAAAAAAGAGAAGACTCAAACAAAATTATAAATGAAAGAGGAGACATTACAACTGATACCACAGAAATACAAAGGATCATAAGAGATTACTATGAAAATTATGTGCCAGTGAATTGGACAACCTAGAAAAAAATGGATACGTTTCTGGAAACGTACAACCTACCAGGACTGAATCACGAATAGAAAATCTGAACAGACCAATAATGATTAAGGTGTTTGAATCGGTAATAAAAAAACTTCTCAACAAAGAAAATCCCAGGACCAGATGGCTTCACTGGTGAATTCTATCAACCATTTAAAGAAGAATTTATGTCAGTCCTTCTTAAACTCTTTCAAAAAGTTGAGGAGGAAGGAACACTCCCAAACTCATTTTATTATGCCAGCATTACTCTGATACCAAAGCCAGACAAGTACACTACAAGAAAAGAAAATCACAGGCCAATATTCTTGATGAACACAATGCAAAAGTTTTCAACAAAATACTAGCAACCGACTTCAACAGCATGTTAAAAGGATCATTCACCACGATCAAGTGGAGTTTATCCCTTGGATACAAGATAGTTGAACACACACAAGTCAACAAGTGTGATAAACATCACATAACAGAATGAAGGATAAAAACCACATCATCTCAACGTATATAGAAAAAGCATCTGAAAAAATTCAACATCCTTTCATGATCAAAACTCTCAACACATTAGGTATAGAAGGAATGTATCTCAACATGACAAAGACCATATATGACAAGCCCATAGCTAACATCATACTCAAGGGTGAAAAGGTAAATGCAATTCCTGTAAGATCAGGAATAAGAAAAGGATGCCCACTCTCACCACTTCTATTTAAGAAAGCACTGGAAATCTTAGCCAGAGAAATTAGGCAAGAAAAAGAAATAAAAGGCATCTACGTTGGAAAAAAAGAAGTATAATTGTCTCTGTTTGCAGATGTCATAATCCTATATATAGAAAATCCCACACTCCACAAAAAAACTGTTAGAAGTAATAATAAACATTCAGTAAAGTTTCAGCATACAAAATGAACTTTCTTCCTTCTTGATGCTTCAAGATTCCTTCTTTTATAAGCTCATTTCTGCTTGAAGGACATCCTTTTGCCAATATTTAAGAGTAGGTCTGGTAGCAACAAATTCTCTTAATGTTTTTCATCTTCGAATGTCTTGATTCCCCTTCTCACCTAAAGGATGTTCTGGGTTGGCAGTTCCTTCCTTTCAGAATTTGAAATATATTGTACCTCTTCCTTCTGTCCTCCATGGTTTCAGATGAGAAATCCACCGTTATTCGAATTGGTGTTCCCTGATGATAGGTAATCATCATTTCTCTCCGGCTGCTTTCAAGATTTTATCTTTGCCTTTAGTTTTCAGAGGTTTAACTATGGTGTGTGAATATGAATTTCTTTGAATTTGTCTTGTTTGGGGTTTGCTCAGATTCTTGTATCTTTATGTTTTCTTTTGCTAAATTTGGGGTGTTTTACATCATTACTTCTTCTAATATTCTTTCAGCCCCACCCTCTTTCGCCTCTTCTTCTGGGACTCCAATGACATGAATGTTGGATCTTTTCTTATTGTTCCACAGGTCCCCAAGAGTCTCTTCATTTTTTTCTAATCTATTTTCTGTCTTTTTCAGATTGGGTAAATTTTATTAACTTTTCCTCAAGTTCATTGATTATATCTGCTGGCATATTTACTCTACTATTGAGTCCATCAAGCAAGTTTTTTTTTTAATTTATTTATTTTAATTTATTTTTGGCTGCATTGGGTTTTCACTGCTGCGCGTGGGCTTTCTCTAGTTGTGGTGAGTGGGAGCTACTCTTCGTTGCAGTGTGTTGGCTTCTCATTGCACTGGCTTCTCTTGTTGTGGAGCACGGGCTCTAGGCGCACAGGCTTCAGTAGTTGTGGCATGCAGGCTCAGTACTTGTGGCTTGTGGACTCTAGAGCACAGGCTCAGTAGTTGTGGCGCACGGGCTCAGTTGCTCTGTGGCATGTGGGATCTTCCCGGACCAGGGCTCGAACCCATGTCCCCTGAGTTGGCAGGAGGATTCTTAACCACTGCGCCACCAGGGAAACCCCATCAAGCAAGTTTTAAAAATTTTGCTATATTTTTCAGTTAGAAGATTTCCATTTAATTCTTTTCCATAACATAGCTCTTTGCTGAGATTTTCTATTTTTTCATTTGTTTCAAGAGAATTGGTTATTGCTTGTTGAAGTTTTGTTTTGTTATTGTTATGGCTACTTTAAACTCCTTGTCAGATAATTCCAACATCATATTGTGATTTTCCTGGCTCTTGATATGATGGGTGATTTTCTTTTTTTTCTGGCCGCACCGCACAGCATGTGGGATCTTAGTTCCCTGACCAGGGACTGAACCTGTGCCCCCTGCAGTGGAAGCCGGAGTCCTAACCACTGGACCACCAGGAAATTCCCTGATGGGTGATTTTCAAAAGTATCCTGGGGCTTCCCAGGTGGCGCAGTGGTTAAGGATCCACCGGCCAATGCAGGGGACACGGGTTCGAGCCCTGGTCCGGGAAGATCCCACATGCCGTGGAGAAACTAAGCCCGTGCGCCACAATTACTGAGCCTGCGCTCTAGAACCCACGAGCCACAACTGCTGAAGCCTGTGCACCTAGACCCCATGCTCCGCAACAAGAGAAGCCACCGCAATGAGAAGCCCGTGCACCGCAAAGAAGAGTAGCCCCTGCTCACCACAGCTAGAGAAAGCCCGCACGCAGCAACGAAGACCCAACGCAGCCAAAAATAAGTAAATAAATAAATAAATTTTATTTAAAAAACATTTTTACTGTTATGTTGTAAGACTCTAGCTCCTATTTAAATCTTTTATTTTAGCAGGTAGTCACCTGTTTAGGTTTAGCATGCAGGTCCTGACCTACTTTTGTGGATTGTGGTTTGAATGACAGCTTCTGCAGTATTTTTTTGGCGTGCTTGGTTTATCTGCTGCTGCTGGGGCTCCCACTGGTCCCTGATGGTGTTGCCTGAGAGGGCCAAAGGGGTTGCTCCAGGCAGGGTCATCTGATGTCTCTACGTGGAGGAAGGGAGTCAGGGGGCCCATAGGGACGAAGAGTGTTTCCTGGGCCAGGCAGCTTGTTGTGTGCGGCAGAATCTCTCTTGCCAGTGCCAACGTGTGTCACTAGGTGTCTCTCAGCAAGAGAGAGGAGTCTCGGGTCTGGCAAAAGAGAGGAGCACTTCCTTTAGCTGCTTGTTTTTAGTGGGGCTCCTGACCCATCCCCCTTGCCCGTGCTGTCAGGTTCACCTGGTGTTGTCAGAGGGCCTACTATTTCATCTGATGGAGGAATGAGCCAACCTGGGCTACCCTGTGTCACTAGGTTGGGAGTCTAGAAATGCTAGGCCTGGGTTGCCTTCTTCCGTTGAGGGGAGGTACAGATGTAAGACATCCTGCTGCTGTGTTGTTCTCCTGGGATCCCTAAACAGCTCCTCTTTCCACATTTCAGAGTGCTCCTTTGGTTGCCTTTTAAGTTCTCTCCAGGGTTTATAGTTGTACTTAGCAGGGGGAATCAGGGAGAAATGGGTCCGAGCCATCTTGCCCAGACCAAAATTTCTTTTAATTGTTTATTTTAAGACCAAAGAATAACGGAAGAAGATGATCATTGTGATTATTATATGATTGATACCAGAAATAACTTTGGCATGGAAATAAAGGGCATTTAAAAAAATGATCTGGTTCAGGTGTCAAATATACTAGCTTTGCCACTGAGAGCGAGCAAAGTAAAAGGAGAGATTAGAAAGGTTTTGAAGAAGGGCCTTGAAGCCAAGAGTAGAAAGAGTGTTAAGAAGCTGAGAGAGGTTATTATTATATTTGTTTTATTATGGGATTAGAAACCAGAGGAGCTCAAGCATTAGGTTGCTTGCCCCAAATTGCTCTGCCATTTGGCTACAGGATGGTTGCAGAATTCAGCATTATGACATTCCAAGACCATGGTAACGGCACACTGTTTCCCACGGTGCCACTTTCAAACTCCAAACACAACCTTTGCTAGAAGATATACGGCAACAGTCAAGTACCTTTTACCTATCTGGCAAAAGAACACAAAATTTCAATAGCAACAAATGTTTAGTAAATTTGACAAGTATTAAATGTCTTTTATTAACTGTCTTTTAATCATCCTGCTTGGAGGGGGCTTAATTAATGTTCACGAATTCATTTCAAGATAATAATTACCAATGGAGTGCTTACTCCTAGAAGGAGAGTATTAAAGTATAATTGGCGTTTGGATAAGTTTGTGAAACTGTATCTTATCCTTCTTTAAGCTTCTGACTTCTAGAATTTATCCTTGACAACTTCTAAAATGTCACATTTCTGAGTTTCATTTGCTCATGGTCACTTCCATATAAACTAAACCTTTGTTCCCAATGGTATATACAGGATCTCAGATAAAAGCTGACCATGTCCTAATTAAATGTGCTTCATTAGATCTTTCATTAGAGTCTTTCTCTCTATATAATGGTATCTATATTTCTGCGTTTTTCAGGGTCAATTTTTAGAAATCTAATGAAAGACTCACACACATTTTTATATATATAAAATTTAGATTTTTTCCCAGAGAGAAATTGTGTTTAAAAGAAACTCAAGACCCAGCAATCCCACTACTGGGCATATACCCTGAGAAAACCATAATTCAAAAAGAGTCATGTACCACAATGTTCACTGCAGCTCTATTTACAATAGCCAGGACATGGAAGCAACCTAAGTGTCCATCATCGGATGAATGGATAAAGAAGATGTGGCACATATATACAATGGAATATTACTTAGCCATTAAAAGAAACGAAATTGAGTTATTTGTAGTGAGGTGGATGGACCTAGAGTCTGTCATACAGAGTGAAGTAAGTTAGAAAGTGAAAAACAAATCCCGTATGCTAACACATATATATGGAATCTAAGAAAAAAAAAAAAACGTCATGAAGAACCTAGGGGTAAGACAGGAATAAAGACACAGACCTACTAGAGAATGGACTTGAGGATACGGGGAGGGAGAAGGGTAAGCTGGGACAAAGTGAGAGACTGGCATGGACATATATACACTACCAAATGTAAAATACATAGCTAGTGGGAAGCAGCCGCATAGCACAGGGAGATCAGCTCGGTGCTTTGTGACCACCTAGAGGGGTGGGATAGGGAGGGTGGGAGGGAGGGAGACGCGAGAGGGAGGAGATATGGGAACATGTGTATATGTATAACTGATTCACTTTGTTATAAAGCGGAAACTAACACACCATTGTAAAGCAATTATACTCCAATAAAGATGTTAAAAAAAAAAAAGGAAACTAAAGAGAAGAGACCTTCTTCCCCCTAAAATCCTCCAGGAAAACTACTTCCAAATGAAATCAAACTGCAGATAGCATCCTGGATGAAATTTAGATCTTCGCTACCCAATATAACAGGTTTATGTACTTTGATCAGTGTGATTGGGCAGTGAGTATTCGTTATACTGAGCCACAGGAAACTACTCACTGGAAATGGATTAAGGTATGTTTGGAAAATCTCTTAACTTTTAAGACGCTAGGATGCCATCTCACCCACCCCCAAATTTCTTCTGGCACATTAAATGGCTTCCCAGCATCCCCAAAAAGTGAACCGAGCTTCCCAAAGTGTCCACATGCAGTTAGCTGACACCTATATATGAGGTGTAACTGATTTGGGGGGGTCTTAACTTCCTCCTGCATGTCTTGTAGTATTTGTGGTAAAAGTTACAATGCTTTGTTAAGACCTTACCTCACAGCTGAGCTATTAAATCATGACTCTATGAGGAGGTGAGATGGCGAGGATCTGGGTAAGAATGATCAAGTTTATAAATTACAGGTGCAACAATTCATCCAGTAGTATAAATTGTTACTCAACCTGGAGGAATCTAAGGGTCAGAGCCACAAAATATCACTCGTATGATGTACAAGTGGTGCACCAGGAGGAGTGATACACTCATTCATAGGGCAAGTTCTTACACCTATAATTTTGCAACTCAGGGCAGCAGGAAGCAAGTCTGCCCTTGCAAACCTGCTTGGATGAAGCAGTAATATTATTAATTCTCTTCTTCATTTGTTCTTCAATATCATATCATCAACTGATGCTTCACAATATTCTCCTGCACCAAACACTGCCCTCATGTGAAGTGAACAGGTAGAAAGTCACTGTTATTTTCTCTGCAGTGTGGCTGGCTCTGCAGTACCAAAGCAAAGTGAAGAAATGATTATTTGATGTTAAATAATCATTTACTTATTTGATAGTAAAAAGAACCCAAATTATTATTGTGAACCAAATGTCTCCTGGGGGATATGAATGAGGTCAAATTAATCCAAACTTCCTGGCCCTTAACTCCACCTGCTAATTCAGAGTCACCAGTGCTGAGGTCTGAATATTTTTGTCCCCCTCAAAATGCATATGTTGAATCCTAGCCCCCAAGCTGACGGCATTAGGAGCTGCAGCCTTTGGAAGGTGATGGGCCATGAGGGCAGGGCTTTCATCACTGGGACTAGTGCTTTATAAAAGAGACCCCAGAGAGCTCCCTGACTTCTTCCACCATGTGAGGACACAGCAGGAAGTCAGCAGTCTGCAACCTAGAAGTGGACCTCCACTAGAACCTGACCATGTCGGCACCCCAATATTGGACTTCTCAGCCTCCAGAACTGTGGGAAATAAATTTCTATTGTTCATAGCCACCCAGTGCATGATATTTTGTTATAGCAGCCCAAACAGACTGCTTTCTGGAAAAGCCCCCTCCCAATGAAGTATTCTGGGATGTCCCTGGGGAGATTTCACAGGGAGCTCAGGAACCAGTATGGCAGCTACAAGTCCCACATATCCACTAGGATCAAATTTTGCTCCTCTCCTGCCACAGCTTCCCTGTGTCAGTTTCACTTGCTCAAAAGAGGAGTGAGAATCTCTTCCCGGTGTTACTGCTGCTGCTGGTGAGAATTCCAACTTCCTCACCGAGTGTGCTCTCTTGCCATGCTCGCTAAATGGTCCATGTGTGGTATTCTTTGTCACCTGAGCCCCAAACAAAGACGCTGTGCTCAGTCTCATCAGACTGCCTCATAAAATGGCTCCTTCCGTGTTGGATCTCAGTAGTACCTTCCTCCATGAAGGCTCAAAACCATTCTACCAAACCAGGCAAGAACAAAAATCTTGCCTTCTCATCTGTTGTACTGATTTCTAATTTCTCCACCCTTCTCTACCTGCACACTTCATACATCTAATTCTTCTTTCTTCCTTCAGATACAGAACTCAAGGACGCATGGACATCAATTCAGAGACATACTGCCCACTCTACCATACCCCCTGTGCCCCGAGCGGTGATTCTCTGTGAGAGAGTGGCTTCTTCATTGGCCTCAGTCCTCCACTTCGCTTTGGCTGTTTAGACATGGCCTTAGAGTCTCTAGAGCAGTGGTCTCCAAAATGGGGTGATCACACCCCAGGAGTGAGTGACATAACACACTGCGGCATAGGGAACAAATGTCAGCATGAAGAGACAGGTAGACTCAGTTTTACTACTATTTGATATACAGAATGTCACCAGTGCCCTCTCTTGGTCTGTATGAGAGGGTCATTTGTTTCATGTTTTACAAGGTGTCCTGAGGAAGGAGTGAATGTTCCACGCTGGGAATGGTTGACAATGGAGCCCTCACGTGATTGTGCCTTTCAGCATATTGCAAAGTATTACAGTTTACATGTTCCTGGTCAGGTGGCATTACAAATTATGCTATCCAGTTTTAATTAATAACTCTTTCAAAACTGGCAAGTAACTTTTAAAAGATCCCTGCAAAGAAACCATAGATCAAGATACTACCATTAACTCACGCTCACAAAAATATAGGAAAATTGGCAGCGCTGCCAATCCTCCCATCCTAGTAATAGCTCAGCATATTACATAAAATAAGGAATTCTAATCAGATTACTTGAGTTTTTATTTATTTAGCTTTTAGGCCTCAACTCACGGCTTGAGAGATCTTAGTTCCCCGACCAGGAATCAAACCCTGGCCTCCTGCAGAGGTAGCACAGAGTCCTAACCACAGGACTGCCAGGAAATTCCTTCAGATTACTTTAAAGTAGAAACTGTCAAGGACATCATTTAAAAATATGTTATTAACAACTATCTTCATTTGGAGTCCCCCCAAAACAGACTCTAAGACCAGGATTTAGATGCAAGTATCTTACTTGGGAGGTGATTCCAGGATGTACAGTGAGGGAGTGGGGAAGTGACATAAAAAGGCAGCAAAGGGGGCTTCCCTGGTGGCGCAGTGGTTGAGAGTCCGCCTGCCGATGCAGGGGACGCAGGTTCGTGCCCCGGTGCGGGAAGATCCCACATGCCGTGGAGCGGCTGGGCCCGTGAGCCATGGCCGCTGAGCCTGCGCGTCCGGAGCCTGTGCTCCGCAACGGGAGAGGCCACAGCAGTGAGAGGCCCGTGTACAGGAAAAAAAAAAAAAAAAAAAAAAAAGGCAGCAAAGCCACTGAAGGATATGTTGATGACTGGATTACGACTTTGGGCGACCAGGACTCTGTCCCGCTGGGGACCCTCTGAGGGACTTCTTGGAACAAAATTGCCCCTCTGATGTTTAAGGAAGTTGGGCTATTTATCCATTGACTCTCATCTCTCATTGGTTAAGCGTCATTCCTAGGGTGTGTTAGGTCCTTGGCACTTCCAGCCTCTCCTGTGCATACTGACCATGCTTTAATAGTCAGAGAATGCTTTCATGAAGAGAGACACAGGAAGCTGTTGCTTATACAGGAAACTTCTGCAGGTGACCGATAGGGCCAAGGGGATCTTGGTTGGACACCGACAGTGCCTGTAACCACAACGAACCTTTCTGTGACTGTGTATAATTTCTTGACGTTTTAGAAAATTACAGTAGGAAGCTAACACAATTACCTTTTCCCCATTCTTTCAAAGTATATTTTTGTGTATGTGACTTATTACGTACATAGTACATTAGATCAGGAGCACACACATATAATTTAGAAACAAATATGTCTGTATTGGCGGTTCGTGCACAAAATATTTTTATTGATACAGGTGCCCTGGATCAAAACAGTTTTAGAGCTCACTCCTCTAAGCGGGGTTGGAATCTCAGAATGGTTTATGAGCACTAACCACACATCCTGTTGAAATACCTCAGGCCACAGTAGAGTCTCAGAACAAAAATCATAAACCCCCTTTTTTTTGCCCCAAAGTGTCTTACAAAGGACTCTCTCCCTCTGTTCTCACAAAGCTCCCGCAACTTGGTTGGCTAACTTCTCTTTGGGCATCATGGAATTTAAGAGCAGGTTGTCTTGCAGATGAAGATATCAGAATGCAGGATTCATGGTGGGCAAGAAGGGAAGAAAATTATAGAAGAAGATGGTATTCAAAGGGTGGGGCCCTCACTTTACCTTCTGAGACAGGATGAGCTACCTCTCATGATGTTTGGCCATGAGGCCCTCCATGTTGAGAAGGGTCACTTCCCCAGGGAGTAGGATGGGGGTCCTAGTGGTTGATCAGACTGACCTTTCTGAGATACCATTTACAGACCTTTTGTCTTAAGTAACCAGAACTGGGCCAACAAACTTTCCTAAATCAAGAGTTTTCTGGGACCTGCTTTCATCACTGGTAGTTGACACACCAACGGTCTATGTCAAGGGTTGAGATGAGGAAGTGTTAGGAGGAATAAGGTTGGGAAAGTGGAAGATGTGTTTAGGAGGATTCTGAAGTGAAGAGATTGTATAAAAGAAGACTGGGAGAAAAGAATGTAAAGGTCTGTCTGAAGATTTTGGAATTCATCCTGCAGGCAACTGGGAGTAAATGAATGTGTTTGAGTGGTGACAGGACGTGATGGAAACCTTATTTTAGGACTATTTAATCTGGTTGCAGGATATTCCATGGTATGGAGCAGGGGAGAGGAAGAGATAAACACAGAAAGTACATGAAAGAGCTTGTGAATTTATTTAAGTTGTTTAAAAGTCTATTTTATATAGTGTTCTTTCCAAACAGAGGTGAGGAAAGAGGTGCTTCTCGGGGAATTAAAGTTTGGTGAGAAGCTTGGGCCAGCATTCCTCTCAGAAAAGAAGACAGAGGCAAACAAATGGAATTGGAGCTTTGGTCTTCCATTATTCAAGTTTTCCTGAAAAGTGACAGCATGGAAATCTTCAAGTCTGCTCTGAACCTGAGCCAATTTGATGGGAGAATCTGCAGATTTTCAAGCAGTAAGTTGATCCGTGGTAGCCTTCAACCCAGGAGTGAGGAATTTTCTGTTTATAGTCTTGACTCAAAAAAGGTCCAAATTTGCCCCACCCTGGGAGTGCATCACAAAGGGGGAATTTTCAGTGTTTAAAAATGGTTTGTACTTATTGTGATAATCATTTCGTGATGTATGTAAGTCAAATATCATTGTGCTATACACCTTAAACTTATAAATGCTATATGTCATTTATGTCAATAAAACGGGAAAAAAAAGGTTTATAATAAGATCACGCTGAAATTTTCTTTTTTTTCCTCTGTGAAGATAAATGCAATGTGTGTGACACCGATACTAAATTAAGCAAGAGAATTGTGCTCTGAGGAGATACACACACACACACACACACACACCATTGAGCATTGGACGGGTCTCTGCTCTGAGAGAGATGCTCGGGCATATTTCTGCATGAAGCAAAATCAATATGGGTGAACCTGAGAAACATCTGTTGGGAACCTTTGGAAAGGTAGATGGAAGAGGAAATGGGAGACAAGGGGGAAGACTTGGGAAACAATACTAGGAAGCTTTATCTATTCTCAAGTCATTATTTAACATTGATGTAGCCATCTGTGAGGCCCCAAGGTAAGCCCACGGACCCCGCATGAAGGAGTTGAGAGTCAACATGGGGGTGGGTACAGTTGAAAACAAACCCTGGCAGCTGGAAATGTCCCGGATCCTTTGTTTTCTTGGGTTCCACCTCACTAGGCAACCCTTCTTCTCCTCTGTGGTTTCTCTCCTATTTCCTGCTTTTCTCCTAGTTTAGCCACCACCCAGCTCCCTACGGGTTGAATAATAACTTAGTACAAGTTCAATATTTTTCAAAACGCTTTGCAATAAAAACTTATTGCTTTTGTTCTTTGTGGCTAGAGGGGTGGTGGCCTGGTACGACTGCCCCAATTTTAAAGACAGGAAAAATAGGGATAATGGATCGAGTGATTTGCCAGGGATGAAATGAATGAGACTAGCACCGTTACTTTTTATCCCAGCAACTGAAATAAATACAAGAACTGGATTGTAGCAATTATTTGCGAAAGCACTGGAAAACATCATTCTTTGTGATTCTCGTGGAATGAATGTGGTAACAAAGAAGATGGCTATGCCAGTTTTTAATTCGATGGAGGTTTTGAACATATTTCTAATTCCTTTGCCACTTCCCTGGTTTTCTCATGCATAAAATGGAGTGAATGCAATAATTAGTATCTACCTTATAGGGTGGTTTAAGGATCAAATGACTTAAAACACTTCGAGCACTTGGAACAGTACCTGGTATCTAATAAGCACTTAATACATTTACTATTTTTATTATTATTGCAATAGCAACAATAACTTATTTTAAAGTGACAACCTCAATATTCAGATCTTCCAAAAATTTATACCAGATAATGCCCTGCTGCAAAGGAATAATCCTGGTTTGCTTGAGAACCTTACTAGAATGAAAAAATGAGGGGTGGGAATTAATTAATGAGTGGTCTACCACTCTTCCAGAACATTTTGGAAATTAAACCCTTCATTAGGTTATTTGTATGAGGGCTGGCTGTGCCTATGAGAAAATGGAACCCAAAGGTTGCAGGTGCCACTCCTGTTCTCACCTACATGCACCCCGTTGTAGCAAGAGCCATTTCCCAGCCACTAAGAGATCAAGAGTGTATTGTGATTGGGTTCTGATGTGACAGCAAATTTATGTGTGACTGCTGAGGTAGTCAATCCAGCTTGTCACACCTGTGTCACCTCTCAAATATAAGCCCCACAGGTCATCGCTCCCCTCTCATACTTTCAGCCAAGGGTTTCTTTGCTCTGCTTATCACCTCTCTTGCTCTTCCTGTCCCTCCCAATCCTGTCCACTGTGTCCACTGGAACCCCAGTGCCCACTTCCACAGCAAGTAGCCCTGTGCACTGCCACTCCTCCGTCACCTAGTGTTAAATGAATTCTGGCTCTCCCACGAGGCTCTACTTCCTAAAGCTCCTTTAGGCAGATAGTGCTTATTCTACTGGGTTTCGTGGAAATTATCATCATCATCCAACTGTCCTTCCTCCAGACTGTTGTTCCTCTACCTTTATATAAAAACCTTCTGGGGAACTTCCATGTCCAAGAAGATGGAATAGATGTACTTTTCCCTATTCCTTTCACTAAGTACAACTAAAACCCCTAGCCATTATATATGAAACAAACATAAGAAGAGTCTGAAAGGTGGAAAGAGGAAAGGAGACTGGCTAGGGACCTCAGGACCTGAGGAACAACAGGGTGGTGAATTCTCTGGGTTTTCTTTTTTTTTTTTTTTTGTGGTATGCGGGCCTCTCACTGTTGTGGCCTCTCCCGTTGCGGAGCACAGGCTCCTGACGCGCAGGCTCAGTGGCCATGGCTCACGGGCCCAGCCGCTCCACGACATGTGGGATCTTCCCGGACCGGGGCACGAACCCGTGTCCCGTGCATCGGCAGGCGGACTCTCAACCACTGCGCCACCAGGGAAGCCCTCTGGGTTTTCTTTTTGTCTCATATATCATAGAATATGAGCTGAAGAAGCTGACAATCTGGAACAACAAACACGTGCAGACAAAAAACAAGTCCAAACAAAAGCCTGCTGTCTCCAGCCAAAGTACCAGGAAAAGGACAGCCTAGCAACATAGAACCTTTAGAAAATAACCAGCTTACTTGAGAAAAGCATCACCCAAAGAACTGTAGTCTAGACTACCCTCTCACCAGGGTGGGTGTCAGAGGAGGCTGAGTAGCGAGCCATGTCTTTCATCCCTGCTTGGTGGTAACAAACACACTTCCCTTGCAGTGTCAGTGGATACCATGTGGGAAGCGTGGACCCCCATCCCCACTTAGCAGTAATGAGACACCCCTCGCCCTCCCTCCCCGCTGCGTGATGCCAGGGAAGGCCTAGTGGAGAGTCAGGACTTTCACCACTACCCAGTGATAGTGAAGCAACCACCCAGACATCAGTGAAGGCTATATGGGGAGCTGGCACTGCTCTAGGATGACAACAGAGGCTAGGTGGGGAATCTGGGCTTCTGCACTCACTTGTCAGGAAGAAAATGGCATTCCTACTTCCCCTGTCAGAGCAGTGTCAGAGGAAGCCAGCTAAAGCAGAAGGTTTAACTCACAGCCAGAGTACCACAGCATATACGTCCAGGTCTCAATAAAAAACATTACTCATCATACAAAGAATCAGGAAAATCTCAATGTGAATGAAAAAGACAATCAACAGATGACAACACTGAGATGACAGAGATGTTAGAATTATGTGACAAAGACTTAAAAGCAGCCATCAGAAAAATGGTATCTAATAAGCACTTAATACATTTACTATTTTTATTATCTTGAAAGCAGTGAGAGAGAAACAACAAATTGCCTGGAGGGGGAAAACAATTTACATAACAGCAGATTTCTCATCACAAACCATGGGAGCCAGAATAAAGTGGCGCAACACTTTTCAAGTAGTGAAAGCAAAAGGAACTGTTAATTCAGGGTTCCACATCCAGTGAAAATATCCTTCAGGAATGAAGAGGAAATAAAGGCATTCTCAGATGAAGAAAAACTAAGAGAATTTCTCACTAAAAGACCTAACTTAAGAGGATGGCTAAGGAAAGTTCTTTAAACCGAAAGGAAATGATAAAAGAAGGAGTCTTAGAACACCAGGAAGGAAGGAAGGAAGAACAACAGAAAGAGTAAAAATACGGCTAAATACATTTTCCTTCTCTTGAGTCTTCTAAATTATGTTTCATGATTAAAGCAAAAATTATAACACTGTCTGATGTGTTTCTGAATGTATGCAGAGGAATTATTTAAGACAATTATAAATGAAGAAGGGTAAAGGAGTTAAGGTTTCTGTACTTCACTTGAGTGGTAAAATGTCTAGTGGACTGCAATAAGTTGTGCATATATAATGTAATATGTAGAGCAACTACTAAAGAAGCTACACAGGGATACTCAAAACTCTATAGATAACTCAAAATTTAATTCTAAAAAATGTTCAAGTAACCCACAGGAAGGCATGAAGAACAGAACAGAGATGATAAACACAGAGAACAAATAGAAAACAAAATTATACAATGGAAGACTTAAGCCTTAACATACTAAAAATTACACTAAATGTAACTGATTTAAACACCAATTAAAAGACAGAAATTGGCAAAGTTGATAAAAAACGCGATACAGGGCTTCCCTGGTGGCACAGTGGTGGAGAGTCCGCCTGCCGATGCAGGGGACACGGGTTCGTGCCCCGGTCCGGGAAGATCCCACATGCCGCAGAGCGGCTGGGCGCGTGAGCCATGGCCGCTGAGCCTGCGCGTCCGGAGCCTGTGCTCCGCAACGGGAGAGGCCACAACAGTGAGAGGCCTGCGTACTGCAAAAAACAAACAAACAAACAAAATAAAAAAACACAACACAACTATATAGTATCTGCAAGGAACTAACTTTAAATATAATGATATAGGTAGGTTGAAAGTAAAAGGATGGAGAAAGATATATCATGCAAACAGTAAAAAGAAAGCAGAAGTGGTTATATTAATATCAGATAAAATAGAGCAAAGGAAATTACCAGAGACAGAGGGGCATATTACATAACAATAAAAGAGTCAACCCATCAAGTACACATAGCAATCTTAAATGTGTATGCATTAAATGACAGAGCTGCAAAATCTGTGGAGCAATAAAATGATAAAGCTGAAAGGAGAAATAGACAAATCCACAATCATATTTGGAAACTACAATACAATTGATAGAACACCTAGACAAGAAATCAAGAAGGATATAGAAGAACTCAACACTACTACCAACCGACAGGATCTAATATTTATACAACACCCTGCCCAACAACAGAAGAATACATATTCTTTCCAAGTTCCCACAGACCATATGCCAAGATACCATATCCTGGCCATAAAACAAACCTCAACTTATTTAAAATAATTGAAATAATACAGAGTATGTTCTCCAACCATCATGGATTCAAACTAGAAATCAATAACTGAAAGATAATGGGAAAATCTCCAAACAGCTGGAAATTAAACATACTTCTAAATAATCCACGTGTTAAAAAGGAAGTCTCAAGGGAAATTTTAAAAATACATTGAACTGAACAAAAATGAAAATACACACATCAAAATATGTGAGACCCAGCTAAAGCTGAGAGGGAAATTTACTGCACAAAATGTTTACATTAAGAAAGAGGAAAAACTTCAAAAAAAGACTATGCATATCCACCTCAAGAACCTAGAAAAAGAAAAGCAAAATAAGCCCAAAGCAAGCGGAAGGAAGGAAATAATAAGAACAAAAATCAATGAAATTGACAACAGAAAAACAATAGAGAAAATTAATAAAACAAAAGCTGCGTTTTTTTTAAATGAATAAAATTGACAAAACTCTAGCAAGACTGAAAAATAAAAAAGAGCGAAACACAAATTACCAATATCAGGAATTAAACAGGGGTTATCACAACAGACTCTGCAGACATAAAAGGATAAGGAAATACCAGGAAAACTGTACACATATAATTTGACAAGTTAGATGAAATGGACCAAGTCCTCAAAAAGTGCAAACCAGTACAACTCACCCAACAATAAATAAATATTTTGAATAGCCCTATAACTATTAAAGACATTGAATCTATAATTTTAAAACTCCCCCCAAAGAAATCTCCAGGCCCAGATGGATTTATTGGAGAACTCTACCAAATGTTTAAAGAATAATTAACACCAATTCTACATAACCTCTTCTAGAAAATAGATGAGGAAGGAACACTTCTTAATTCATTTTATTAAACTAGTATTACTATGATACCAAACCAGACAAAGACAGTACCAAAAATATATATCTCTCATAAATATAGATACAAAAATCGTTAACAATATTTTGCAAATAAATTCACCAATATACAAAAAGAATTACACACTGTGCCCATGTGGGTCTTATTCTAAGGATGCAATCAATCATAATAACAGGCTAAAGAATTAAAATCATATGATCATATCAATTGATGCAGAAAAAGCAACTGACAAAACACCCATTCATAATAAATGAAAAATCTCAGAACTAGGAATAGAGGGTCACTTCCTCAACTTGATAAAGAACACCTACTAAAAACTATAGATATTACATTAATGATGAAAGACTGACTGCTTTCCTTCTAAGATCAGGGAAAAGGTAAGAATGTCTGCTCTTCTCATTCCTATTCAAGATAGTACTGGAGGTTCTTCCAGTGTAATAAGTTAAGAAAAAGAAAGGAGACATAGAGTTTGGAAAGAAAGAAATGAACTGTCCCTATCTGCAGATGACATGATTGTCTATGTAGAAAATCCCAAGAAACCTACAAAATGGTCCTAGAATTAATGAGTTCAGCAAGGTGGCAGTATATAAAGTGAACATATAAAAGTCAGTCACATTTCTGTATACGAGCAATGAACATATGAACACTGAAATTAAAAATGCAATACCATTTACAATCCCTAAAATAAATGCTTACGTGTAAATCTAACAAAACCTGTGTGGGACTTATATGCTGAAAACTACAGAACACTGATGAAAGAAATCAAACAAGATACACATAAATGGAGAGACATACCTTGCCCATGGATTGAAAGATTCAAGATAGAAAAAATGTCAGTGCTCACTAAATTGATATGCAGGTTTAATGCAATTCCTATCAAAATCCCAGCAAGATTTTTTGTAGCTATAGATAAGATTATTCTACAATATATATATGGAAAGGTAAAGGAACTAGAATAGCTAAAACAATTTGGGAAAAGAAGAATAAATTGGGAGAAATAGCTCTACGTAACATTAATGCTTACTAAAGAGCTACCATAATCAGAACAGTGTGGTTGGCAGAGAGATAGACACATAGGTCAATGGAACAGAATAGAGAACCCAGAAATAGACCTGCATAAATATGTCCAAATGATTTTTGACAAAGGTGCAAAAACAATTCAAAAGAAGGATAGCCTTTTTAACAAATGGTGCTGGATCACAAACTTAAATGCAAAACGTAAAACTATAAAACATATTAGAAGAAAACACAGCAGAAGATCTTTGCTAGAGCTAGGCAAAAAAATCCTTAGACTTGACACCAAAGCATGATCCATAAAAAGAAAAACTGATAAATTGGGCTTTATCAAAATTAAGAACTTTTGCTCTGTGAAAACCCTGTAAGAGGATACAGGGGCAAGCTACAGACTGGGAGAAAATATTTGCAGACCACATATCCAACAAAGGACTATTGTCTAGAATATATAAAGAACTCTCAAAACTCAGCAATAAAATATGAACAAGCCAAATAGAAAATGGGCAAAACACATGAACAGACATTTCACGGAAGAGGGTATACAGATGGCAAATAAACACAAGAAAAGGTGTTCAACATCGTGAACAACTAAAGAAAATGCAAATAAAAACCACAATGAGCTATCACTACACTTACCAGAACGACTAATATGAAAAACAGTGACAACACCAAATGCTGGCAAGGATGCATAGAAATTTGATGACTCACAAACTATTGATGGGAATGTAAAATGGCACAGCTACACTGGAAAAGAGTTTTGCAATTATTTTTTAAAAATGAAACATGCAACTATCAAATGATTCAGCAATTGTACTGTTGGGCATTTATCCCAGAAAAATGAAAACTTATGTTCACAAAAAAACCTGTACATGAATGTCCATAGCTGCTTTATTCATAACAGCCTCAAACTGAAAACGAGATGCCCTACCACAGATGAATGCTTAAACAAGCTACAGTACTATTCAGCAACAAAAAGGAACAAACTACTGAGACACATACAGAAAGGTCCGGATGAATCTCCAGGGAATTATGCTGAGTGAAAAAAGCCAATCCCTAAAGATTACAAGCTGTATGATAATATTTATATAACATTTTTGAACTGACAAGGTTTTAGAAATGGAGAAATGAGTAACGGTTGCCAGTGGTTAGGGATGGGGTGGAGGGGTGAAAGATAGGTGCGTGTGGTTATTAAAGGGCAATAGACGTATCGCTGTGGTGATGGAAATGTTCAGTACCTTGACCATATCAGTGTCCATATCCTTGTTGTGATATCGTACTATAGCTTTGCAAGATGCTACCCTTTGGGGAAACACCGGATCTCTCTGTGTTATTTCTTTTTTTTTCTCTGTGTTATTTCTTAACTGCATGGGAATCTACAATTATCTTAAATAAAGGGTTTAATTTAATAAAAACATACAAAATAAACTTCCTGTTTTGAATCATTATCTTCTGGCTGTACCACTCACTATCTCTCTTCATCACTGTCATCTACCAGGTGTGAGTCAATGGTGACTTGGACTAGGGAGGAAGTTGTGAAAATAGTGAGAAGTGGGTGGTTTCTGGGTGTATGTTGAAGGTAGAACCAAAAGGATTTGTGGACGGACCAAATATGTGAAACAAATGGAGGAATTCAAACATGACTCCAAATTTTTCCTGAGCCATCTAAATGATGGATTCATTATTTACTGAGATGGGGAAGACTGAAAAAGGAGCATGTTTCGGAGGAAGTTGAGAGTTTGGTATTGGATATGTTGAGATTGAGATTCCTAGTAGAATTCCAAATGGAGACGTATAGCAGGCAGTTGGATACATGTGTCTGGAGTGAAAAACAGAGGTTATATCTGGACAATCAAAGTGAGGAGTCACCAGCACAAGGATCATATTTAGTCATGAGTTTAGATAAGACTGTCTACGTAATATGTATAGGAGAGAAGCAGCTTGGGACTCCAAAGTTTAGAGGCCAGAGAAATGAGGAGAAAGCAGCAAAGACCCTGAGAAACAATGGCCATTGAGCTAGAGGAGAGCCACGAGAAAGTGGGGTTTGGGAAACCAAGGCTTAACTCTCCGACTATCCCTCCTTGACCTTTTTCATGTGAGCACTGGCGTCTGGTTTCATCTTCAGTCCTTTTAACCATTACATATATTCAGATTCTCCCCCAAATTATTGTTTTCAGCATTGAGCTCTCCCTTGAAGTTCTAATTCATGAAATCTATTGATTGTTGGACACTCTGTTGAGACAGCACATGGGTACTTGTTCTAGTTATTCATTAATGCCTAAGAAATCTCCCCATAAACTTAGTGGCTTCAAACAATAACAATAATTTATTATCTCTCATAGTTTCTATGGGTCAGGAACTTGAGATTGGTTGGCTGGGCAGGTTTTGGCCCAGGATCTCTCAGATGGATGCATATGGCTGGGGTTGAAATCATCTGAAAGCTCACTCATTCATATAGTCTGGCACCTGGGCTGGGAAGACTCAAACCATTGGTCCAGGTACACCTCATCAATCTTGGAGTTATACAATACACAATGCAATTGCAGGGTACGGTATTTTCAAGTATAAACAAAGTGGTATCCATCACCCTCAAACTCTCTGAGTTGGCACAGTCTAAGTACATACCAGAACTCACTGGTGTGGAACCAGAAGCAGATGTTGGTTTTCCAGGTATGGGTCAGAATCTTACCAGATAGGATCATATTATCCCTGTGTGTATATCCCAAGCAGTCTATCCTTCTGCAATGCCACTGTACCACAGATAAAACGGTTGATCTCAATCCCTAAGGTCACTGCATCCTCCGTATGACATATAATAAGCAAATCTTACCATGTTGACAATCCTTACAAGCCTCTCTGTGAGCTTTGGAGAAGACTGCCATTGCATGAGCATTTATGTACCAGGGTTATCAGATGTTCCACTTTACCAAGACAAACATCTCAGTTTTTACACCTGTTGCCCCATCCTAACATTTAATAGTGCCCCCTTTATTCACGCTCAAAACTGTCCTTGTTAGTTGATAAACAAACAAACAAACAAACAAATAAGTATGGATGTATATACGATTTATTTCTCCCTGCAATCAGATTGTTTCAGAATCAGGCTGGAAGTACACATTATTCCTCCAGGAGGCAATAGACTGATGTGTCAGCAAAGGGCTCTGAAGGAGAAAAGAACCAGCCTTTCCTTGAGTATGGGGCAGGGAACACATGAGAGCTCAAAGTATTCAACATCAAAAGGGAATCCAGAGACTTCCCTGGTGGTGCAGTGGTTAAGAATCCACCTGCCAATGCAGGGCACACGGGGTTCGATCCCTGGTCCAGGAAGATCCCACATGCCGTGGAGCAACTAAGCCCGTGCGCCACAACCACTGAGCCTGCGCTCTAGAGCCTGCGAGTCACAACTACCCACGCACCCTAGGGCCCACGTGCCACAACTACTGAGCCCGCGTGATACAACTACTGAAGCCCAGGCACCTAGAGCCCATGCTCCGCAACAAGAGAAGCCACCACAATGAGAAGCCTGCGCACCGCAACGAAGAGTAGCCCCCGCTCACGCGGGGGCTGCTAGAGAAAGCCCGTACGCAGCAACGAAGACCCAACACAGTCAAAAAAAGACTCCGCACTCCCAGTGCAGGGGGCACAGGTTCGATCCCTGGTCAGGGAACTAAGATCCTGCATGCCGCACAGCATGGCCAAAAAGAAAAAGAAGTGGGAGGGGGGGAATCCAGATAGACAGTAAATGTAAAGTAATCACTCCCATAATAGTAATAAGTAAAGCACACAGAAGCTCTCAACCCATCTCTGCTTACTTGGTTCACCTGATTAACCAATGCTCTCCACTGGAAATAATACGGATGCCCAGGACCTGAAACTGCTCAGAGCTAGAAGGCTACTCTCTAAGATGCCAGAATACTTATGTTCCCACTGGTTGAGTTGTGTATTTAGCAAAGAGTGAGCTGAATTTGTCCCCAAACCTGTTTATGTTTGTAGCTGTCATTAGAATTCTGTAATCTAATTAGATATGACCTAAATTGATGGAAGAAAGACTATAAAAAGCCTGAGAGTTATTGGATAGACTTGATTAAGGCAAGTTGCTGGGGATATAAAAAGAAGGCTATTGGTTTGGATGTAGTAGATTTCAGGTGTAAAACATTAGGTGAATATTTAAAAACTCTCAAAAGAGTTTGTATTCAGATTTCCTCATAAAATATGAGGAAATTATAAGTTGTGACTACTCAGCATCTTTTGAAAACCCTTCCTAGGTTTGGAAAATTACCTTCCTCAAGATACAAGTCAGAATTCATGCTCCTAGCCTCCAGTGCAGCTGGGGAGCAGGCACAAGGCTCTGCCAATCAGGATTTAAGACGGAAGGGAGTGGGCTCCATGCAAAATTGGTCTGGGGGATGGGTGGTGGAGGAAGAAGCCTTCTTTCTGGGAGGCAGCAGTGGCAGAGCTTTGGGTGTTCATTAAGAGGGAGAAGTCTTTACGACAGAAGGTTTGAGAAAAATAACAGTAGCTCCATTTCAGGCTCATTTAAGTTGAGATGTGTATTAGACCTCCTAGTCAAGATGTCCAGTAGGCAGGTGGACATACAAATGTGGACTTTAGAAGAGAGGTCTGAGCTAGAGTTACAAATTTGGGAGATATCAGTATACAGGTGTTTTAGGCTGTGGGCTTGGATAAAAATAACTAGGAAGTGAAAGAAATGAGAAAAGACATGAAGACCAAGCCTGGGGGTGCTCCAAAACTTAGAGGTCGGGAAGGTAAGGAAGTACTAGAGGAAAGGAGAGTGAGAAGGAGAATCCAGTAAGGAAAAGGCAAACCAAAAGAGGGTGGTGTCTCAGCGACAAAATAAGAATTTAGGGAAAAGATGGTGGTCAACTGTGTCACGACTACTGATGGGTTAAGCAGGATGAGGGCTAAGAACTGGCCATGGGATTTAGCAACATGGAGGTCATTAGCATCCTTTATAAGAGCAGTTTCAGTGGTCTATCTTTGGCTACCTGCAGTTCAGACCATCCTGTGTTCCCATTCAGGGACTGGTGGCGGCCATTGAGACAGCTTGATCAGCTCTCACCTCAATCAGGTGGGACTGTTTTTGAAGCTCTTTCCCCAGACTGGACAACACTGTCAAGGTTGGCTCCAGCAGCCTGTCTATTGGGTGGAATGGAAGTTCCTCCTGGCCAGTTGACCCTCTCAGACCCTCTAAACACAGTGCCCCTGAGGGGCCCATGAATCGTCCCAGACGTTGGGAAGGACCAAGTCAGCCCACTCTCACAGATTACTATTTCACACCATATCTTGTTTCTTCAAACCACAGACAATTCTCTCTCTTCCTTACACCTGATGACCTTGTTTCTTAAGTCCCATTTGTTTATTTTTGCTTACGCTTCCATTACTCTAGGAGACGGATCCAAAAAATATCGCTGCGATTTATGTCAAAGAGTGTCCTGCTTATGTTTTCCTCTAGGAGTTTTATAGTATCTGGTCTTACATTTATGTCTTTAATCTATTTTGAGTTTATTTTTGTATATGGTATTAGAGAACGTTCTAATTTCATTCTTTTTACATGGTAGCTGTCCAGTTTTCCCCAGCATCACTTATTGAAGTAACTGTCTTTTCTCCATTGTATATGTGTGGGTTTATTTCTGGGCTTTCTATCCTGTTCCATGGATCTATGTGTCTGTTTTTGTGCCATATACTGTTTTGATTACTGTAGCTTTGTAGTACAGTCTGAAGTCAGGGAGTGTGATTCCTCCAGCATCGTTCTTCTTTCGCAAGACTGTTTTGGCTATTTGGGGTATTTTGTATTTCATACAAATTAAAAAATTTCTTGTTCCAGATCTGTGAAAAATGCCATTGGTAATTTGATAGGGATTGCATTGAATCTGTAGATTGCCTTGGGTAGTATCTGATGACCCTGTTTCTTATTCCACTGGAAAGGTAGAAGCAGTGAGAGAGAAGCCCCTCAGGTTCCCACCACCGATACATCCACCAGCCTACCTTGATTGTGCCTCCCCTCCACTATGGACGAACTGTCCGTTCTTAGCTAAGGCTGACCCTTCACTTGTGCACCGGTTACCATCCCCACTTGCAGGACCAGCTACACAATTTGGGAGGCCCAGTGCAGCATAAAAATGCAGGGTCCCTTATTCGAAAATTATTAAAAATGTCAAGACACCAACAGCAGAAAGTTAAGCCAAGCATGGTGCCCTTCTGAGGCCAGAGTCCCGTGTGACCACACAGGTCACATGGCCATGAAACTGGCCTCCATCCCTGGCCCAAGAAAGGATGCCCATTCCTTGGGCCACCCTCTCCCACAGAGAGAATCCTGGCAGTGGTGAGTGGGTCTCTCTCTGAGGTAACCTGAGGAGGTAATTTGGGGAACAGGCATTGTCTTCCAGAGAAGCAAGGACCCCCAGGAAGCCATGGCTAGGTGGCCAGCAGGGAGCCACTGCCATCTGGGGTCTTGAGACACTGCCTGGTAGCCACAGAATGAAACGGGGTTTCCTTTGTCCTCAGCCTTGCATGTCTCAGGACAACCCAAGACGAAGCTAAGGAGACACCAAAGGACTCCAAGGGTGCATCGTGTGGTGCTGCCGTTGGTGCAGAGCAGCAAGTTGCTCCTGATGACATATGCACTCCGTGGGGGTGGAGAACTGAATGGAAACAGAGTGAAAGAAGACTTGTCCAGAGGAGTGCAGGTGGAAGGGCCAAGCAGAGGGCAGTGTGCTTCCTCCACTGGGCTCCAGAGCCTGGATATCAAAATGGAAGGAGCCCCTGCAGGCACAGGGTGCTGGAGGGCGTCAGCAGCCACTCTGCGCTGCTGGAGTGGGGCAGGTGCCCTGAGTCTGCGCCCTCTCTCTTTCTCAGCCTGCCCTCTGATGCCTTGGTGTCTGTCCCAGGACTTCTCCAGGGATGTTGTCTGCTGTCACTGCCACCGCCAAGGCTTAGAGGCAATCAGCGATGTCTACTCTGGCATCTTATGCCAGGAGGAACCCAGGGGAAGCCACGTTTTAGAGTCCAAAGGGGTTCCCTGTTGGCAGTCCCTACATGTGGGCCTGGACAGGGAACAGCTTCTGATTTCAGGTCTAGGCTCTTAGCAGCAAGGGGCAGATGCGTGGTGGACACTGGACACTGCCCACCACCCTGGGTGCCCGGAGAAGGAGGTCCCTCTGATGCCCCATCAACCTTCCTCCATTCTGAGTGTCTCTTCAGCCTGTCTCCCTCCTCCGGGAGGCCACCCTGTCCCCATCAGACTCAGGACAGCTGGAGGTGCTGAGGTGTGTCTGGATCTGCCTGTGCTCATACAGGTTGCTTGGGGTTACAAAATCAATGCCACAGGTGGCACACAGGAATGACCTCTCGTGTGTGTAGGACTGGATGTGCTTCTCCTAAATGCTGAGCTTCAGGAAGCACTGGCCACAGTGCAGGTGCGGTACTTGTGGGCTTGGTCATCTTCCCTGGGAGACCCAGGCCTGGCGACAGGGCAGGCAGAGGGCCCATGGTGTTCATGCTCAGCACTGGGGCCGCTGGCTTCCCTAGTTGGACAGAACTAGTGACCACCCTGCCGGGCCACATCAAGGGAGTTAAGGACAAAGGTCAAGCAGACCCCACCCAGGCTGCCCGTCGCTAGGGAAGCATGTGGCGGGAGACCCCTAGGAGGTACTGTGTGGTAGAGGGGAATGGGCAGGGCCTCCAGGAACATGGCCAGTGCCAGGCCCTGCTCCAGAGATAAGATGACTGGGCCCAGGGTTAGGCAGAAGGAGGTCTGCCCACCTAGGGCCCCTGGGGCGCTGGGAGCACATGCTGTCTGGGCCATGCAGGCAGAGCAGGGAGAGTGGGATCCAGCACTTCCACCCCACGTCCTTCAGGGTAGCCCAGGATACCGGGCAAACTGCAGCAGCTACCACGTGGTCTCACAGGTGCCCCTCTTCTCTCTTCACACGGTAAACTCTTACTCCAGGCCAGACACTTACATCACCCTGTTAAAGTCTTACAACAACCCCCCAAGAAAAGTGCTACATTGTCCACATAGGAAAAGAGGAAACCGAGGCTCAGAGAGCTGAAGTGACTTGTCACGCGGCTTCTAAACGGCACAGTCAAGAGGCAGACCTGGGTTGGTTTGAACCTGCTCCTTGCCCCCTACACGGGCCCCATAACAGGCTTGTCACTGGTGAGTCTCCAGCACCTGGCATGGTGCCTGGTGCAGAACTGACCCTCAAAACCTGTATTGACTGTATGGGGGAGAAGACGCGCAGCTTGCCCAAGATCCTCAAGGCCCACAGGTGTGCAGTGCACTGGGAGCAAGCCCCTTGCATTCTCTAGGGCTCCATTTCCAGATCTGTAAAATGGGCAGGCACCCAGCAGCTTCCCACGGCCCTTCCCACTCTGGGGTTCCGTCTCTGCCCTGGGATGTGCACAGCCCCAGGAGCAGGCCCAGGGCTCTCCTTGGAGGTGGGGCTGTGAAGCCCCTCCAGCTGTGGGCAGGGCAGAAGTGGTTCCCTCTGAGCTGGGGTGGGGACAGCTGGGAAGAAGCTGGAGAAAGGGGCCAGAGAGATCGAGCAAGCGCTCCAGAGCAACTGGAAAGGAAAGTGCATACAGTGGGAGTAAGTGGGACAGGTCCACGGCTAAAGCTCTGACACGGGGATCCCCGTATCCTACCTCCTTGGGCACCCAGCCACCAGGAGCTTGCATAAACACATCTCACCCCCACTCCCTGGCTTGGCTCCCCTAAAGCAGTGATGTGCTGGAGCTGGCTTGTACTGGTTCATACCAACTCACATCTGCCCACACTGCTTATACCAGCGCACACTGGCTCACGAGAGCCGATCGTTCAATTTTTAGGAATTGAAACAGCCATTATTTAAAATTAAATTGAATAAACATACAATTTCATAAATTATATTAAAAACAAAGGTACTAAACACTCAGTGCTCATCATTGACTACTCATTTGATTATACTTTATATTATCTATGCTCCTAAGGGTTTCTTAATGTCTCGCGTCTGTACGATGGAAATAGCATATGATGCTGTGTTGCCTGCTGCGCGTCCCTCTCTAGCTCGTCTTCACCTTGGTAGCTTGAAATCAGCCATGGTGGGAGGATTTATACCATGGAAACTGGCAAAGGCTATAAATCAGGTTTTTAATTTTTACTAAGAGCTGGTTGTTCAACATTTGCCAGCACTCCACTGGAGAGAAGGGAGGGCAGATAAAGCCATCTTGCCCATCCTCTTCCCACTCCAGACATCTAACATTCCGCATCTTGCACACCATCCCACCTGCAAAAGCCCCCATGCTTCTCCAAAAATCTGAGCCCTTATACATTTTTAAAGGGAAGATTTACAAACAGAGCGCCTTAGGGATTAGTAGGTGGCTACTAAAATTGATAAGAGCTGATATTAAGATAAAGGCTCAAGGCAAGATACTGCTTCACTTCTGCTGGCTGGAGAATTTCAAGGTGCTTCCCAGGAAAAGGACAGACCTGAGGTCCTGCCCCTCCTTAAGCATCGAGCTCACTCAAGGATGTTCTTCCTCAGCTCTAAGAACAGTGTCATTAGGGCAGAATTACCAGGAGAATCAGATGAGGTCATTGATGTAAAAAATATCTAGCGCAGTGGCTGGCACAGAGTAGGTATTCAATACAAAATTTGTGGGGACCGGTTCAAAATGAAAATATGGGCCACCTTGTTTGAAAAGCAGGGGCAAAGGTACTCGAGTATAAAGCCTTTTCCTTTCTTCCTCAGTCTCTCTCTCAACTGGTCATGGCACTTTTATTTGCTGTTCAGTGTCATTCTAGGTAAAGAAAAGGGTCAAAGGTTTAAATTATTAGCATAAATTTTACTGCACACACTTGGGCCTGTTGGCTGCCGGGTTTCCCCTCCCACTAGCCTCCATGCAGATCCACTGCACTGAGATTGGGGTGAGCTCTGCGGAAGTCCAGCCCAGCTCCCCATGGGTTTGTCTCCCTGATCCGAGGCAGTTGGATGACCCCTAAGGATATCTAAACCTGTGCGCCAGGGCACACGAGGTACCTGGATTGGCAGTGGGCGACAGGCTTGCCCCCGCCAAGATGCAGCCTGTTAAGCTGCCTGGACATGCCGCGGCAACGCCAACCCTGGGGCAAGACGGCCACCGCCACAGTCTGCCCTAAAGCTCCCCGGGGTGTGCAAGCCTGAGCTCCACCACCCTGTCCCCAGGCCCCATTGGGAGTGGAGGAAGACAGCAGAAATCGGGTCCCCCTCCATCTCCCCGCAAGGCAACCCAGCCGCCATCCCAGGCAGAGGGCAGTGAGCTCGCGGGGCAGGGATTGGGGAGGGTGGAAGCCAGATGGGACCTGGGGCACTAAAGGGCTGGGGAGCAGGTGTGTAAGAACCTCTTCCAGGGAGCTGGAGAAGGCAGGACTGTGTGTGAGCCGAGGCTCCAACCCCTGGCACGTGTTCCTCTGCTCCTTTAGACTCTATTTACAAAGGAAGAAATACCAAGAATTTCAAGACGGTGACAAGAGGGCACTAAACCGAGCACAGGGCCTTTCTGAGCATGGGGCCCTGGGCACCTGCATGGGTTGCAGGCCTGGATGCCAGTCCTACCCACGTGCCTTCTCAAGGCCTCACCCCAGCCTTTCTCTCATCAATTTCCCCCTCTGTACAGGAGAATGCAGTACCAGCTTACAAGCACACTGAACATACTTCAAAACTTTTAAAACACACGCACCTCCCTCAACTCGATGTCCAATGTCACTTACTGCCCTAATGTTCTGCTCCCCTTTTCACCCAGATCCCCAGAATGAGTTGTTTATACTTGCCATCTTCACTTGCCTCTTTTTCGATCCCACTCCAGTCGGGTTTTGTCCATCACTCCATTGAAACTGCCACTCCCATTCCCTGAGCACCCCTGCAAGGGCGGTTTCACAGGGCTGCCACTAGAGCTGCTGCTGTCTCTCTCTAAGGTTGAGAATGGAACTTGAATCAATCTCTCTGGGACCTGTCCCACCCAAGGCCTCTCTTCTTGGAGAACATCTCAGCCACGGCAAAGACTCGAAGGAAGAATCAAGCTGCCTTCCCTTAGGGTGGTTGATTCATTTTCCTCTTCCCTTTATTTCCCATCAAACAGAATGCCCGTGCAGACGCGGCATGACAGTGTTGAAACTCTGAATTCAGAACGTCCTCAAGTTATCACTGCTTGCAAGATGTTTATCTAGAGACTAGTTTGAGTTCCACATTTTTCTATTGTTATTTTATACTTTAAACGTACCCCCCCAAATTCAAATTAGGACCAAGAGAGCGTTGCTGCTAGTTATGAAACACCTGGCTTTTGGGATACTTAAATAGCTATCCTCTAATTGTGGTACCAGTTAATGTCTCTAAAAGCTAGAAACGTGTCGTCTCCTTTACAAGTTTTCTTTTTGAGATCACAACAGCATTGTGTTCTCAAGAAAGGAGCTGGTTGGCACATTTGCTACATATATCAGCAACTGGTCTCACTTTTAGGAAGTCCAGGGAGAAGGCCCATTGGATTTGAAATTCTTCTGGAGCATCAGCCGTATGTAATGCATCACAGCTCTGTTCACACTAGACTTTCATGTGGGGAAAAAATTTAAACGATCTTATTTTTCTGTATTTGACCTAACCATCCTCATGTTCCCTCCTGTCTATTAGCAGAGCAAGTTCGACTTTTTAATTGATCATGTCTTCATCTCCCCCAGTTTTAAAACTTCCTTTTCAGTTAAAAAAAAAAAAAAAAAACCCTTTTCTGAGTTAATCTCCTTCACATATATAAAGAGCTCTTAAAGAAGAAAAAGACCAAAAGCAAATTTAAAAAAATGGACAAATATAAATAAGACAGTCCAGAAAGAAATATGAACAAATGATTCTTAAATATAAGGAAATATGCTCAACTTCACACGTGACAAGTTAAAACTACACATTTCACATCCATCCGTTGGGCAAAAATCCAAAAGCCTGACAAAACACTTTGCTGGCAGTGCTGTGCGGAAACAGGCACTCTTCTACATGGCGAGTGAAAGTGAAAATGGTATAGCCACTATGGACGAGAATTTGGCAATATGTGATAAAACTACATTCACTCTCTTTACTACTGGAAATAGAGTCATTAGCATCTTTAAATCTAATGAGGTTAGAGAGCCAATTCCAGAAAGCCCAGAACCAATTCAGAAAACTCATCCTTAAAATTCTGTTCCTCTAGTACTACTTTTGGTACCAAAATCTGTATTAGTCAGGGTTATCCAGAGAAACAGAACCAATAGGAAAGATAAATAGATCAATAAGAGATTGATTGTACAAATTGGTTCAGGTCTTATGGAGGCCAAGAAGCCCCACAACCTGCCATGTGTGAGCTGGAGACCCAGGAAACACAGTGGGGGAATTCAGTCCAAGTCTGAAGGCCTGAGAACCAGGGAGGTGCCATGGTGTAAGTCCTGCTCTGAGTCCGAAAGCCTGAGAACCACGAGCACTGAGGGCAGGAGAAGACGGAGGTCTCACCTCAAGCAGAGAGAGAAAACCTGCCCTTCTTCCACCTTTTTGTTCTATTCAGGCCCTCAAGGGATTGGATGCTGTCCACCCACATTGGTGAGATGGATCTTCTTTACTCAGTCTAGTGATTCAAAGGCTAATTTCTTCCAGAAACACCCTCACAGACACATTGAGAACTAATGTTTTACCAGCTATCCGGGCATCCCTTAGCCCAGTCAGGTTGACACATAAAATTTACCACCACAAAGACTAATGACAGAAATGGGTTATAACGCACATTATGCTGCTTACTTTCAAATGTTTCAGCAAGAAAGAGAGAGAGAGAGAGAGAGAGAGAGAGAGAGAGAGAGAGAGAGAGAGAGAGAGAGAGAGAGAGAGAGAGGGAGAGAGAGAGAGAGAGAGAGAGAGAAGGAGAGAGGTGGGGGGAGAATAATGGAATAATGTTAGAATAATGGAGAGATGTTAGGGGACTCTTGGTGAAGAGTTCACAGGGGGTAATTGTATTATTCTTTCAGCTTCTCTTAACGTTTAACAATTTTAGAAATAAAAATTTGGGGGAAGATCTGAGAAAAGTCCCTCCACTCAGCATCCTCAAGTGATGGGGGTGTGGGTAGGGAGTCAGAGACCTGCCATGTCCTCATGACACTCATCAAGTCCCTGCAGGCCTCAACAGCAATAACATCCCTGGTCTTTTGCCCCTGTTCACCCTGTTGTCTCTGCTGCTGGAAAAACTGGGACTCAGCCACTCAGGGCCCCATATCCTCTCTCCCGGCTCTTACACAGGCTGTGTACCCCCCGAAGTCCAGCTGGGCCCGCATAAGGCGCCCGGTCTGGGGTTCACCTTGCAGTCCTCAGTCCTGGGGTCAGTCTGCCCCCACCTAGAGTACCTCCTCTGGTGGGCTCACCAGCCAGCATCAAGGCTACTGCTGGCTTCCCTCTACAGCAGGGCTCCCCAACCTCTGGGCCGCAGACTGGTACCGGTCCACCGCGGCCTGTTAGGAACTGGGCCGCACAGCAGGAGGTGAGTGGTGGGCAAGCGAGTGAAGCTTCGTCTGCCGCTCCCCACCGCTCCCCATCACTCGCATTACTGCCTGAACCATTCCCCCCCCCCCCGCCCCCGCCCCCATCTGTGGAAAAACTGTCTTCCACGAAACTGGTCCCTGGTGCCAAAAAGGCTGGGGACCACTGCACAGGGCCCTTCTGGAAGCCTTCCCTGCTATCCCAGAGCCAAGATCGCCAGGAAAAGGGCATGTGTCATTTCTATCCACATTTCATGGGCCAGTACTCAGTCACATGGCCCCCAAGCTAACTGCAAGGGAGGCTGGGAAATGTAAGGTTCCTGCATACCCAACAAGACAGTCCGCTGAGTACTTATAGTCTGGCTGTGTCATAATTACCTAGAGAGGCTAAGCAAGACCAGGACCCGCTGAGAGCTCAGACCAACCCCGTCAGACCTGAGAAGGGCTGGGGCAGCCTGACAGATGTGGGAAAGGGATGGGGAGCAAAGCTGGAGGGTTCCCAACAATTCAGGAGATGATAAGAATGTCACAGGCACATTACTTATGGTTCCCAGGCAAGTCAGCTGGTTGAAAGCCAGAGAGCCTGGTGGACTCAAGTCTCTCAATGCTGTTAAAATAGGACTTATTAAAACGGGACTGAAATAGACTATTTCAGGGACCCACCTAATGTCTAGATCAGGGTTTGTCAACCTTGGTGCTGCTGATATTTTGAGCTGGATCCCTCTTTGCTGTAGGGGGGCCGTCCTGTGCACTGTAGGATGTTCAGCAGCAACGTGGCCTCCACTCACTAGATGCCATTAGTACCCGCTCCCCTGTTGTCAAAATCAAGAATGTCTCCAGACATTGCCAAGTGTCCTCTGGGGGCGCAAAGTCACCATCATTTGAGAACCAGTGTTCTCAAATGTCAGTGGCTGTCAGAGTCACATGGGGAGCCTTTTCAAGATGCTTCCCAGGCCTCGCTTGTGGCGGAGTGGGGCTGATTTGGAAATGCTGGGGAGGGTCTGCCTGATAAGTGAGATACAGAGCAAGGGGCCTTGCCCTCACATTAAATTCTAATTTGATTTTAATTGGATAAAATGAGATTTATAAAGAATATCTCGGGGCCATCTACCGTCCAGAGGTTCTCAGTGGGGACAGTACTTCTCCCCCACAATGAGCCTAAGGGAAATTTGGTGATGTTTGAGGATGATTCTGATTGTCAAAGACAGAGCCTGTTTCTGGTATCTAGTGGGCAGGGGGCCAGGATGCCAAACGTTCTGCACACATGGGACAGTCTGGAACACCAAACTTTTGTCCCACCCAAGATGCCATTCAAAGTGCTGTTGAAAGACCACAAGAAGCACAAGCAATTTTCGAGCTGTTTACACTACCTCATGAAAATCCTTTTTGTGCAGGATAGTTGTCAATCTAAAGATTACTGGGTTCGCTTAGGATATAAGCTTCCAGAAGGCTTAAATTGCTGGTAGATTTCTGAAGAGCATGCTGTGAACAGATGCTGATGCAAAAACTGGAGTCAGTTTTTCATGCCCAACGACAGACAAGATTTTTGGGGGGCCGTGAAGCTTTATAGAATTTGGTGAGGGAAGATGGTTTAAAAAGCATACAAAATAGCAGATACAAAATTAGGTACAAACATAAGTATTTACTAAGAATGAGAACAAAACTCGGAACAAATTGTAAATTTCAAAAAAAAAAAAGAGATAAATACCCCAAACAAAAATAAATAAAAATAAGATAATATTTTGTATTAATTAACTTCCTGAAATATATTTATAATATTTTTCCTTCCATTTTGGGCTGGATCCTCTTTGATCACATCTTCATGTGACAATAATTTTATAATATCATGTTCTATAGAAATAATAGAAATAATTCAGCTTACTTCCATCATGGCCAAATGAAATACGTCATAAAAAGACTGAGAGCTGGGATGCATATAACATGCAACTTCACACACGCGTTCTTATCCTTTATAGTATTGCTACAAGCTTATGGAAATAAGCACAGGACTTCTATTTCTATTTCTTCCAATTAATAAAAGAAAAAAGACATGTTATGTGCTTATAATTGTAAACATTGCATTTATTAAGTGTATTCATTTCCTAGAGCTACTGTAACAAATTACCATACACTGGGTGGCTTAAAACAACAGAAGTTTATTCTCTCACAGTTCCGGAGGCCAGAAGTCCAAAATAGAGGTGTCATCAGGATTGTGCTCCTTCCGAAGTTTGTGGGGGAGAGTCCTTCCACGCCTCTTCCAGCTCCCCGTGGCTCCTGGCATTCCTTGGCCCGTGGCAGCATCACTCCAACCTCTGCTTCCGTCTTCACGTGGCCTTCTTCTCTGTGTGTCTGTGTGCCTCTCTCCTCTTCTCCTAAGGACATCAGCCATTGGCCTTAGGGCCCACTGTAATCCAGTATGACCTCATCTTAACTTAATTACACTGCAAGGTCACTATTTCCAAATAGGGTCACATTCTGAGGTTCCAGGTAGACATGAGTTTGGGGGGACACTCTTCAACCCAGCACATCCAGCATATCCCTGTCAGGAGAACTTCCACGTATTATTATTATTATTTTTTTATTGGAGTATAGTTGCTTTACACTGCTATGTCAGTTTCTGCTGTTCAGCAAAGTGAATCAGCTATACGTATACATATATCCCCTCGTTTTTGGATTTCCTTCCCATTTAGGTCACCACAGAGCACTGAGTAGAGTTCCCTGTGCTATACAGTAAGTTCTCATTAGTTCTCTATTTTATACGGAGTGGTGTATATACGTCAATCCCTATCTCCCAGTTCATCCCACCCCCCTCTTTCCCCCTTGGTATCCATACATTTGTTCTCTACGTCTGTGTCTCTATTTCTGCTGTGCAAACAAGATCATCTATATCATTTTTCTAGATTCCACATATATGTGTTAATGTACGATATTTGCTTCTCTCTTTGACTTACTTCACTCTGTATGACAGTCTCTAGGTCCATCCAGGAGAACTTCCAATTTGATTAAGCATCAATGAGAACTGAATCCTCCACTTGTGTCTGTTGATGGGAAGAGTCTTCTACAACATCAAGCTACCAAAGTTTCCAAACCTTCCTCATCCACTACTCACATATCTCTGGTACTAGGTGCTGTAGGTCCAGCTGATATCTCAATACGGCCAGGAGTCATATCGTAACCTGAGCCTTCATGTCACAAGGCTGCATGTGTTGGCACAGTGGGTAGCAGAAGGATTCCGGAGTCACTCTTACAATGGGATGGCTAGCAATAAACTAACTATATACCCAAGTCACTGTGAACCACATAAATATCTCCCACTGAGAGTAAACTAAGTGTACCCCCAACTCAAATCACCCAGCCTGATCTCAAAAATGTCCATGGCCACTTCACCACCACCAGACTTGAAGGGGAGGTAAGAACTTGAGACAGAGGACTTAACCAACTGTGGTCAGAACATCTTATTTTTGCAAATTTTGCAAAAATACATGACATCTGAACACATTGCTAAGGCCCCTTCCAAGACTGTGCAGGTGAGGGGCCTTGAAACTTAAGGTTTGTTAGCTCATGCCAGTTAACTTTGTTGCTAGGGCTATCAAACTATTAAACCAGGGCAAGGCCATAGACTGTGTATCTGGATTTCAGCGAAGGAGTTAGCCAAGATCTTCATCATCTCCTTTTTTTAAAAAATTAATTAATTTTTGGCTGCATTGGGTCTTCGTTGCTGCACACGGGCTTTCTCTAGTTGCTGCAAGCAGGGGCTAGTCTTCTTTGTGGTGTGCAGTCTTCTCACTGCGGTGGCTTCTCGTTGCGGAGCACAGGCTCTAAGCGCGCGGGCTTCAGTAGTTGTGGCACACTGGCTCAGTAGTTGTGGCACACGGGCTTAGTTGCTCCACGGCATGTGGGATCTTCCCGGACCAGGGCTCGAACCCGTGTCCCCTGCATTGGCAGGCTGATTCTTAATCACTGCGCCACCAGGGAAGCCCACCATTTCTTTTTTTTTTTAACATCTTTACTGGGGTATAATTGCTTTACAGTGGTGTGTTGGTTTCTGCTTTATAACAAAGTGAATCAGTTATACATATACATATGTTCTCATATCTCTTCCCTCTTGCGTCTCCCTCCCTCCCACCCATCCTACCATCATTTCTTGATAAACAAATTATGGCCAACTGGATGGAAGTGAACAATCACATCTCAAGAGGGTTGCTGGTGGATCAGTGGGAACCTGGAAGAATACTCTGGGATACTCTACCTCATCTACTCTATTCCAGCCCTACTGGGCCCCCTTGCTTTTCCTCCCCTCTTCTGTGCCAGATACACCCCTGCCTCAGGCCTTTGCATTTGCTGTCCCTTCTGGCTAAAATGCTCTTCTCTCCCCCGCCACTGCCCCCTCTGCCGAGATCTGCATGCTGGCTTCCTCAGTCCTTTGAGGGAAATGTTACTATGGCAGTAACATTAGCTGCTCACCAAAATTCATGCTCCCCTTCAATAGTGTAGAAAATGGTATAGTTTCTGTTGCATCTGGGTAAGGATATGTGCTAAGGCGACCAAGTCATCCCAGTATGGCTGGAACTTTCTTGGTTATGAGCACTGGAAGCCCCATATTTCAGGAAAACCCTCAATAACTGGCAAACTGGTACAGCTGGTCACCCTACATGTGGTTAAGTTTTGGCCAAGTGAATGCCAGTGAAAATGATTACACCATTTTCAGGCCTGACCCACAGAAACCCACAGAAACCTCTTAAACAACACTCTTTCTCTTCTCCCATCTGCTGGGTTGATGGTGACGCCCAGGGCAACTCTGGAAGCTCTGGGTTGTGGATGGCAGATCCTCTGTTAGCCTGTGGCCCTAAATGACCACATGGAACAGATTCCATCTAATGATTCCACGGTCTCTCCCTACAACCCTTGACTGGAGCAAGAAATAAACTATTGTGTGTAGCCACTGAGATTTGAGGGATTAACTGTTATATCAGCTAGCATTATGTTAACTAATACAGTCACTTTCTCAGTGAGAGCTTCCCAAACTACCATATTTAAAATTGTAACTACTTCCCCTCCACTCCTCCACTCCTGCTCTCTATTTTCCATTGTTGCTTAATTTTTCTCCATAAACTTATTACGATCTGACATAGCATTTAGGTTTCATGAAGACAGGAAGTGTCCGTTGTGTTCACTACCGTATCTCCAGCATCTAGAACAGCACTATCCAATAGAACTTTCTGTGACAATGGAAATATTATACATCTGTGTTGTCCAATGTGGTAGCCACTAGCCACGTGTATCTGTTGAACACTTGAAATGTTGCTGGTGTGACTGAGGACCTGAGTTTCTAATTTTAGTTTATTTAAATAGCCATGTGTGACTAATGGCTATCCTATTGGACAGGGCAGATCTAGAACAATGGCTCAGTGTAGCCATCCAACAAATATTTGTTGAATGTAAGAATCAGTGAATGTATTCAATAGGCTTTTGCGGAGTCTGTTACGTGTCACACACAAATGAGACAGACACTGGTTACTCCTGGTGCATTGGCCTGGGGCTCAGCTCGATGTTTGAGAAACAAATCCAAATTTTCACCCTTCTCTGTGAGCTTAAGTTGGACAAGATTCATTTCTAGAACATGTTATGTTCAACCTGGGTGGGAGAATTCCTTCACCACCACTTGCAATACTAAAGCCAAAATAGTATCAGAGAAGAAAGTTCCCGTGCTTTGTGTAGTGATTCCCATGATTTGGAGATAGTTGGAAAGGTTCATTTCCCAAGAGCATCCTTCTTCTTCCCTTCTCCCATAAGTCTGAGCTCAACACTCAGAATGTGATAATTAAGTCAGCCCTCAGTATCTGTGGGGGACTAGTTCCACAGTGGAACTCTGTGGATACCAAAATCCGCGGCTGCTCAAGTACCTTATATAAAATGCTGCAGTATTTCCGTATAACCTACGCACATCCTCCCGTATACCTTAAATCATCTCTAGATTACATATAATACCTAATACGATGCAAATATTATGTAAATAGCTGTAAATAAAATTTAAATGCTATGTAAATAGTTGCCAGTGAGCCGCAAATTCAAGTTTTGCTTTTTGGGACTTTGTGGAAGATTTTTCTTCAAATATTTTTTTCATCCACAGTTGGTTGAATCCAAAGATGCAAAACCTATGGATACAGAGGGCCACACGTATACATGGTAGAGATGGTATCTGGTCTCCAAAAGTTACGTTCTTGTCTTCTCAAACACACAGTTCCTTTTGCAGTTAGGTTTGGTCATGTGACTAAATTACAACCTGTGTGGTTCCTTTGCAGGTTATTCGTTTGTTTTTCTCTCTCTGGTTTCTTTTGAGATTTTTTCCCTCTGCAGGAATGCTCTGTAGTTTTACATTTTTCTATGTGTGGATTTATTTTAATTTATCTTGCTTGGGACATGATATTCTTTTAGTCTAAATATTCATGTCTTTTTTTAGTCCTAGAAAATTTTCTGCCATTATTTCTTAGGATATTGTTTCGCCTCCATTTCCTTTTAATTTTTCATTCTGCAACTTTGATTAGACATATGTTGGAACTTCCTCTAAATTACTACCATAGTCCATTTCTCTCTCTCTCTTTCTCTCCCTCTCTCTCTCTCTCCCTCCCCCGACTCTGTGCCACATTTTGGGTAATTTCTTTACACATATCATTTAGTTCACTAATTCTCTTCTTACCGTTGTCTAGACTACTGTTTAACCTGTTGACTAATTTCTATGCCTATATTTTTCATTACTAGAAACTCTTTGTTTCTCATTCAAATCTCTCTGGTCTTTTTTCACATTATTTTGGGCTTTCATTTTGGTTTCTCTCTTTTATGTCTTCAACTATTTAAAATATACTTATTTTATGGTGTCTTTAAAATTAATCTATTATACCTAATGTGTGGTGCTAATTCCCTTATTTGCTGAGTTTTCTATCTGTCCCTCACAATGGATGCGTTATTCTATATACATCCATAATCTTTTATTGTGAATTTCTCTTTAGCAGGTTATTTTTTTTTTCCTGGCGTCCTGTGAGCCACTAGGTGTGAGAATGGACCTGTGGACTGGTTTTGCTTTTGTTTCAGTTGGGAATTCTGGAGGTGTCAAAGGTTTTAGATACGTTTTAATGATAGTTGTTTGGCTTGGGTTTCCTCTGCCACACAGGAACTGTGAATGTGAATTCAATATTGAGTAGGGTGCAGTCCTGGGTTTTTCAATTCCTGGAGATGACTTCTTTCTACTCGAGGTCCCAGACGCCAGCCTCCTCATAAATGCCCTGGGCTGCAGTTGCTTCCCTAGCAAGTGTCCCAGTCCCCTTTTCAGAACCTGGACGGAACGGCTGTCTGAGACGGTGGCCCCCCTGCATCGTCAAGGTCCGGATCCTCATTTCCTGTACCATATAGGTATGAGAACCCCAGTCCCCAGTCTCTGGGTCCTGTATCTGGGTGTGAAATCTTCATCGTCTGCTGTGGTATCTATTTGGCCTTACTACTCTATGATTCCTTTCTTCCCGTCTGGCATGTGGGGGTTGCCCTTTTACCCTTTTCTGAGCGCATATATGTATTTAAATTCTGGGGATATGTTTTTACAGCATTACTATGTGTTAGTAATAGGAGAAAGGTCTTAGTCTGTCTTATTGTTGGAAGGAGTCTGCTGTTGATTCTTTTGAGAATGTCTCAGAAGAACTCTCCGATCTCTTTACTCTGATTTACTTCCAGCGTTCTTGTGACAGGGGTGGGAAGGGGACTGAAGGATGATCTGTGTGACATTCCTAATATAGACTGAATACCCCATCATGCAAAGAAATCATAGAGACACATAATTTATGTAAAATTAGTCCCCAAAAGACATGATATACTTGTGTATGCTCTTAATGATATACAATGTAAATGTCAGACAGTAGCTTGAAAATTAGGGTCAGAAAACAATGACCTTTGCATTCTGCCAAAGATGTCCTTGGGATAAATTGCATTTTTATTGCATTATGTTATATTCCATCACTGCAATTATATGAGACTCTTGTTAGATCTTGAATGCTTCTCTTTATCATTTTAAATATGCATGTATATTATAGACGGCAATCTGAGTGTTCTATAAACAAAATTCATATATAAAAATGAAGAAAAATATGATAACTCAATAATTCATAGAAATATGTTCTAAAAATAATAGGATATAAAAGAAATTATATGGCTTCTAAGAGTAAGTATCTCAAGCAAATCAGACCATCATATTGGGCCTTGGACAAAGGACCACTTTTGTTTATTTTATCAATATTCCAAGAGAAAAAGAAGAAGAAGAAATTCTCAAAGCCGCATAGCACAGGGAGATCAGCTCCGTGCTTTGTGACCGCCTGGAGGGGTGGGATAGGGAGGGTGGGAGGGAGGGAGACGCAAGAGGGAAGGGATATGGGAACATATGTATATGTATAACTGATTCACTTCGTTATAGAGCAGAAACTAACACACCACTGTAAAGCAATTATACTCTAATAAAGATAAAAAAATGAGATGATAATTAAGGTGTAACAGAAGGTTGTATTTTCCATGTTGGATGGTTCTGAAAAAATGGTAAAAAGGATCCTTTTGGCTTTTCCCAGCTCCCTTGAGAAAGATGCTGATAAGAAAGACAGGGAGAAAAAAATGCCAGAATTCTGTAACACAAACAAGACACACAAGCCATTTTCCTAACTTCACACGGTTCAGGAGAGTGACAAAACACCAATTTCCACAAGATGGTCTGTCTTTCAAATATGGAACACTTCCCATTCAAATAGGTATCTGGGGCATTCTGGGTAAGCCAGCCAAAACGGGTAGCAATAGCATGTAAATTAAAATAGCAACTGTCCCAATCCTGAGTATTCATCCGTGCCACTGACACACGGCAGAAAGGATGCCAGACCTGTCACTGACAGAAATCTCACGTCTGTAGCCTGCTGCAAGATCTCCAAAAAGCACTGCTTCCAGAACGTAGGGTTCCTTTGTTGGTGACATGCAGTTGAGAGGAGGAAATAACATACCATTTGGTGTCCTCTGGGCAGGTCTGTGAACAGACTCGTGCTGGGTCCCTGTACTGCTTTTTCAAGATGTTCAAGATCTGCATGTGTTATGTGCTGCAACGTCCAGGTGGCGTATCAACAAACCTGGGTTGATTTCCAGGAAAACGCAATTACCATTTTAGGAGAACCGTCACATTTGGCTCGAGCCAAATGATTTGCAAAATGACAAATTGCAGCTTGTCAGTACGGCCTGTAAGACAACCACCTGATCCCCAGAAGTGCACACGTAGCCACAACTTCAAATGAGGCCTGGGCTACTGTAGCAGACACTGTCAGGGTTTGGCCTGTGTCCCCTTGTCCTTACCACTTCAGCGCATTCTAGCCTGACTTCCATGTGCCAGAACCTGTATTTCTTTGCCTTTTCTGGCCCCTTAAGTCTGCACTGCCCTCCCATGTGGTAGGCCGGAAGTGCTGAGTAATTAATGCCAATTGCCCACAGTGATAATTGGCCTGATACCACACTCCTTATTGGCAGCCTTCTCTTCCCTGTTTCACTTCCCTGCTCCCCTACTGTGTCTCCTCGGACCAACTCTCCAATCAGCTCTGTGTGCTTGAGTCCCTGTTTTGGAGTCAGCCTCTGGAGGAACCCAAGCTAAGACAATTATCTTCTCCCAGAAGTCCTGGCAACCTGGCATTTTGGCAGGCTTCAAGATGTCAGGGTTTCAGGGGAGGAGGACATATATTAGAATCCTGGATCATATGCACCCCTATGTTCACTGCAGCATTACTTACAATAGCCAAGATATGGAAGCCACCTAAGTGCCCATCATTTGATGAATGAATAAAGATGTTGTATATATATACAGTGGAATATTACTCGGCCATAAAAAAGAATGATTTCTTGTCATCTAGGACAACATGGACTGACTGAGAAGGTATTATGCTAGGTGAAGTAAGTCAGATGGAAAAAGACAAATACTGAATGATTTCATTTACATGTGGAATCAAAAAGAACAAACATAACAAAACCAAAATAGAGTTATAGGTACAGAGAACAAACAGGTGGTTGCCAGAGGGAAGGGGTTGGGGGGAGGAGTGAAATAGGTGAGGGAGATTAAGAGGTGCAAACTTCCAGTTATAAAATAAATAAGTCAAAGGGTGTAATGTACAGCACAGAGGATATGGTCAATAATATTATAATAACTTTCTATGGTGACAGATGGTAACTAGACTTATCATGGTGACTATTTTGAAATGTATAAAAATACTGAATCACTGTGTTATATACCTGAATAATATGATATTGTAAGTCAATTATACTTCAATTAAAAGCAAGAATACTCTACCAATTGAGCACACATTTCCAGTTTACCATTCATCTTAAAAGGTATTTTTGCATTCCAAGTTCACATCTGTATACCTAGCGTGTCTTCCTTCTTCACTGCTCAGATCAGCCTTGCTGTAAGGTTTCTGCGCTTCTAGCTTGCCAGAAGTTCTCTAGTGCCTAAAACATCCACAGGCTCCCTTCATATGATGGTGAAGCCACTAATAGCCACGACAATAAACAGTCAACCAGGGCTTCCCTGGTGGCACGGGGGTTAAGAATCCGCCTGCCAATGCAGGGGACATGGGTTTGAGCCCTGGTCCGGGAAGATCCCACGTGCTGCAGAGCAACTAAGCCCATGCACCACAACCACTGAGCCTGCGCTCTAGAGCCCACGAGCCACAACTACTGAGCCCACATGCTACAACTGCTGAAGCCCATGTGCCTAGAGCCTGTGCTCCGCAACAAGAGAAGCCACCGCAATGAGAAGCCCGCGCACCGCAACTAGAGAAAGCCCGCGCGCAGCAATGAAGACCCAACGCAGCCAAAAATAACTAAATAAACCTAAACTAAACAGTCAACCATTTTAGAGGACAGCCTCAAGAGAGGACACTAGACTGTGTTTGGAAGCAAAGTTTGAGTGGAGGTAAGGCCAGCATGGAATTAATACTGATCCACACACTTTGGAATTAAAATACCTGTTAAAATAACTAGAGTCTTGTTTGAAACTTACAGAGTCACTCCGGTGGCCTTGGGTCTTGTGGGCCTAAGAACACTTGTGAAAATTATCATCATCTTCACCATCAACTTAACAGATGTTTACTGAGCATTTAGTACGTGGGAGGCACCATTCCAAGCACTTTACATGTATTGACTTATTTAATCTCCACAAAATGCTAAGAAATAGGCATTATTATTATTACCCCTGTTTTATGCATGGAGGAGCTGAGAGATTAAATAAAGGTCACAGTGATCTTGATCTTGTGCTTACACCTCGAAGGAATGGCAGTACACGTGGCCTTGTGGGAGCTGGAATGGAGTTGTAGGACCTTTTCATTGGTAGCTCATGGCTTCATGGCCGCCTTCTCCAGGCTCTGCCGTTTCTATGACTCTTGGACTCTGAAAAACTATGTGAGGCTCCATATTTGAAGAGGGATGGATAAGGTGACAGGCTTTTTTATTTCCTTTGTAAACTTTTGAAATTGAAGAATAACATACATAAAGACAGTGCACAAATCATAAGTGCACAGCCCAATGAATTTTTACAAGGTAAACGCATGTGTGTAACCACCAGCCAGATCAAGATATGTAACAGGAGGCTTTTCTCAGGGCTCTGGAAGTGTTCCTTACCATTCTATAGTTCATAGGTCATAGGATGCTAGAAGACACTTTTGAAACAATTGGGCTAACATGATCATTTTGCATAAACTAAACCCCATAGCAGTCGTCAAGTGTCATGCAAAAGACCATGCAGTTAGAGAGCATCTGTTTTTTTGTTTTGTTTTGTTCTAAAAAAAATCAAGAAGTTTTTATGTTGCTTAACTAAGTCAGTGCCTGTGGAGAAATCACCCCACCTCTCCATTTCCCCTATTTCTTTGTTCAACATGCCACATTAACTTTTCCTTTCCCATTTTGTGCTCACTTTATGGTTAAACCGTCTAGGATCATGAATTCTTCTGGGATCTCTGTGCCTGGTGCCCGAAAAGCTGGCTCTCCTCTCATTTCAGTAGCCAGTGCCAGCCTGTGGACGTGTGATGACATCAGCAGAGAGCAGCTTTAGGGGGTGTGGGGAGAGTTTGGCTGGATTAAAGGGTCACTGAGAAAGGAAATAACCCTAAACGTCAGCAAAGGTTGTGCTTTTGATGCTTTTCCCAATTTGTATCTCGTTTTCAAATTTTCTTTGTTAAACATGTATTGTTTTTATAATGGAAATAAATGTATTTCATAAAAGCCTGTGATAGTCATGTCTAGCTAATACTTTCATACATGTTCACTGGAATTGAACAATTAAGTAAATGGATGGCAGATGGTGGGAGCCAGGTTTCCCACTGTTGGAGTGGAAATTTACAGATCAGCCAGGGAGCTAGAATGATCCATGTGGTAATGGATTAGTTGGAGACATCGGTATGAACTCATGTTTAGCTTAATATAGATACAGATGGATATATAAAGAAATATTTATAGATATGTATGTATGCATGGGTTAGTATACACACATATATTTCTTTACTCTGTCAGCTGAGACGGCCTAAAAGGAATGACACTCCAGTAACAACAAAGCCTAGTGCCCAGACCTTGGTTTCTAACACCATTTTCCAATAAAAGGAACCAGTGCTCCTTGGAGAAATGGCAGATTCTAGGGCTGAGGCAGGAAATACACCATATGAGCCTAAGCATCTTGTAGAGCCCAAAAGTAAGGAAGTGCTCAGCTATACACACACACACACACACACACACACACACACACACACACTCTGAAGGGATTGTGTCAAAGGGTCACAGGAGTCAAGTAAAAGAGCTCCCAATGGCCAAAGCTGGAACGATTTGAGTAACAAAATATATAAAGTAGTATCAGATTACAACCCAAAATGTAAAATAAATACCCCTGAAACCATACCGATATAAATGATTGAATATCTTAATAAGTGGAGAAGAGACAAGTTTCCTATGCAGAAGAATTCCAAATAAATGATGTAGATTCTCTCCCTAAAGGAGGTGGAGCCTCACTCCTCACTCCTTAGGTGTGAGCTGCATAGAGTGACTTCCTTCTGAAGAGGACGGTATGGGGCTTCCCTGGTGGCGCAGTGGTTGAGAATCTGTCTGCCAACGCAGGGGACATGGGCTCGAGCCCTGGTCTGGGAAGATCCCACATGCCGCGGAGCAACTAGGCCCGTGAGCCACGGCCGCTGAGCCTGCGCATCTGGAGCCTGTGCTCCGCAACGGGAGAGGCCCGCGCACCGTGATGAAGAGTGGCCCCCGCTCGCCGCAACTAGAGAAAGCCCTGGCACAGAAACAAAGATCCAACACAGCCAAAAATAAATTAATTAATTAAAGAGGACAGTATGGAAAGGGGGGAAAACACTAACTTTATGGTGGAGAGACCTGGAAAAGAGACCTACTAGTCCTACTCTAGCCAGGTGATCAAGGCCAATATCAACAGTGATGAATCATGCTGACAGTATATTCTGTTGATAGGACGTGATGCAAATGGCACTGCGTCACTGTGACCTTCCTCCCCCAATCCATAACTCCACTCTAATCATGAGAAAAACTCAGCCAAATCCCAGGGTTGGGGGGTGAGGGTGGAATTCAACAAAATACCACCAGTGCCCCTCAAAACTGTCAGGGTCATCAAAAACCAAGTCTGAGAAACCATCAGAGCCAAGAGGAGCCCAAGGAGATGTCATGACTATATGTAATGTATCCTGATAGCCAGAGAAAGAGCATTAAGTAAAAGCAAAGGAAATCTGAATAAAGTATGGTCTTTAGTTAATAATGATGTATTGATTGGTTCATTAAATGTAACAAATGTACCATACTAAAGTAAAATGTCAATAATAGGGGAAACTGGGTGCAGGAGGCAGGTGTATGGAAAATCTTTGTACCATCTGCTCAACTTTTCCGTAAATCTAAAACTATTCTAAACAATAGAGTACAGTCAATTCTCTGTATTCTGACAGTTATGTTTTATAACGTCTCCGCGAACACTGAACTGGTGCACGTTGAGCCGTTACCCCTAGCTGAGAGCCTCTGGTCACAACATTTTCGGATCAATACATAAGCTTGTTTTACGTGTGCTTCTGTTTAAAGACACTTCATTTAATATACAATTGATTCATTAATATTAAATATCTGTGGTGAACAGCACTTTACCTCATTTCTGAACAAAGCTTATCTAACACGTGTATTTTCTCCATAAGGCGCATCACAGCCATCTTGCACTTAGGATCACTAGGCGGCACTTCAGCACTACGTTTGGGGAGCATTTTCAACAGCGATATCACTCACAAAAGGCACAAAAATGCCCCAAACTTGGCACGAAACAGACCACAGAAAGGACACTTGTTTGTAGTATGCGAGTTGCTACAAGAAGACGGAGCTTCCTCTCATTCTACCTCAGGTGGGAATGTGTGCACTGGACAACTCAACTTTTTTACCCTGTGCACATGCCACGCTCACGAATGACCACAAAAGTGTCATGAGTATTCATTTGGGGGTCACAAATAAATTTTAGTGAGTAGGTAAATTCATAAATATGGAATCCATGAATAATAAGGATCAACTGTATATTAATTTTTAAAAGCCTATGAACATGTTCCCCAATAGCCTAAGTTCTCTCCCTAACCCACTACAGATTGCTCATTTCTGAATCTAACTTACTAAAATTTATTTATTTATCTATTTATCGATCTAGTTATTTAGTTAGCCCATACCTGTGCCGTACAGTAGCCACATGTGGCTATCAGTACTTTAAACGTGGCTAGTCCAGCACTGAGGTGTGCTGTAAGGATTCACACCAGATTTTGAGGACTTAGTGCAAAAAAAAGAATGTAAGTTATCTCATTAATACTTTGAATATTGATTACATATTAAAATGATAATATTTTAATATAATTGGTTAAATAAAATGTATCATTAAAATTAACTTCACCTGTTTCTTTTTACTTTTGTAATGTGACCACTAGCAAATCTAAAATTACACATGTGACGTGCATTTTATTTCTATTGGACAGTGCCAACCTGTATCATCTCCTGGGAAAATGAATTCCATCGTAATATTTGTAACATAGGGAAAGGCATAGGACAATGGAATCATTTTATCCTTAGAAGGACTAGTCAATCCTCTCCTTTTAGGACACTAAGGCTCGGGCAGGTGAAGTGCCTTGTTCAACTTCACACAGCCATTTGCTGGCAGAACAAGACTCAGACCCCAGTCTCCTGTCTTCCAGTCCAGTCTCTTTCCCCTTGACCTTCTCCCCTGTATGTCTCCACCCTGCCAATAAGTAAAACCAACAGCCTACATAATCCTTTAAGAGAAAAACAGTGTTGGCTATTCCTGAATTGAAAGAGAACATTTCATAAAATCTTGCTAGATTTCTATAAGTAGGGCTACCAGATTCAGCAAATAAAAATATAGGATGCCCTGTTAAAATCTGCATTTCATGGAAAAGAATCTGAAAAAGAATGGATATAGGTATGTGTATAACTGAATCACTTTGCTGTACACCTGAAACTAACACAGTATTGTAAATCAACTATACTTCAATATAAAGTAAAAATTAAATTAAAAATTTTAAGTTAAAGAAATAAAATGAATAATTAATTATAAAACATTTGTATTTCATATAAATGAGAAATAATGTTTAATTATAAGCATGGGATATGCTTATACGTAAACATTATTCCTTGTTTATCTGAAATGTAAATGTAACTGAGCACCTGTGTTTTCAGTATAAGTATGTCCCATGAAATATTTCGGGACATATTTACACACAAGAAAGTGTTTGCTGTTAATCTGAAATGCACATTTAACTGGTGTCCTATATTTAATCTGGCAACCCTACTGTAAAGCCTTTGAGGAAAGAACCTTTCCGCTAATTTCTCCCGGGCACTTAGGCACTTATCCTTCTGTGTTCCTCCAAGGAAGAGCCCAACCTAGTGAGTCACTCAGTGGCTCCATAATAAACAAGGGAATCTCCAGACTTGCCTTCCCATCTGCAGGCTGTCTCGGCTGTCAATGCTATCTTTCTAAACAGCCAACTTACTGGGGAATCAAGCTGCAGATCTCAACTGTCCCTCCCAACCTTTATAATCAATCTGAGTTGGGCAAGACGCCAGCTTAAAAAAAAATGCACAGAACCAACTTTTGTAACTAGGGAAATAAGAGGGTAGGAAAAACCCAAGGAAACAGACAAGCTTTCCTTTTCTTTACAGAAGCTCTTCTAAATGTAACAGGCGACAATTGGTCCAAACACTCCAGCCATTTCCTGCACATGTATACACATCAAAGAGAGCACGGCAAGAGTCAATTGGATTTTGCATTTTATGATTTTGCTTTCCTTCATTGCTATTATTTTGTGGCATACTAGTGAGGGGATGATAGAAGTGGTCCATACAAGGTGCAGGCAAAAAGGGGGTACAGGTAATAAGAGAATTTAAAAACAATTTAATGTCTGTAGAGAATTTAAAAACAATAATAAAACTGACTAAAAGTTGTTCTGCTTTTTATTACCCCATGTGCTGACAATTGTAAACAATGTCGTTGATAAAATACTCCTCCCACTGCAACTTCCCTTCCCCCCAGAACCTTGGCAGTTCTGATATTAAGCAAGTCCACCAACTATTTTTAAAAACCCTGTTTTATGGAGCTTTGCTTTTTTTGCTGTTTGGGGCATGGTATGTAGGAGGTGGAAGGAGAGGAGAAGAGCTAGATGGAGATGCTTAACCCATCAAACAGCAAGAGTTTTAATAAATGGAGATTCCCCTCTCACGCACATATCGGACTATGTCTTAAGGTTTCCAAGGACCAAGAGGCAATATTATAGTAAAAGGAGCACTGGAGAGGGAGTCAGAATACCTGGGTTCAAGATGCGGCTCCATGTCTGCATAGGTATGTAACTGAGGACAAAAGTTGCAGCCTCTCTGACCCTGTTTCCCTCCTTGTCAGGTAGATGCTCTGACCACTTCCCCCATCTGTCTACGCCACCTGCTTGTCTTGTGAAGCTAAGAGATAAAACATATAAAAGTGTTTTGCAAACTGCAAGGTCCTTTACCCATGTAAATCACTGTATTTATTGTAACAGAGACCAAAATAGCAGCTGCTTAAATAAGATAGAAGATCCAGTTCTCTATAAAAGTCCAAGCTCGTAAGCAGTTGATGGAGGTAGGATGACTTTCTTTCCCAAGGTCATCTAGGGACCCAGGTTCCTTCTCTGTTACTGTTCCATTATCCCAACAGGTATCTTTCTTATCTTTTATTTATTTTATAAACTTATTTAGTTTTATTTATTTTTGGCTGCATTGGGTCTTCGTTGCTGCGCGTGGGCTTTCTCTAGCTGTGGCGAGCGGGGGCTACTCTTCATTGCAGTGCAGGGGCTTCTCTTTGTGGTGGCTTCTCTTGCTGCGGAGCACAGGCTCCAGGTATGCGGGCTTCAGTAGTTGTGGCACGTGGGCTCAGTAGTTGCGGCGTGCAGGCTCTAGAGGTCACGCTCAGTAATTGTGGCGCACAGGTTTATTTGCTCCGCGGCATGTGGGATCTTCCCGGACCAGGGCTCAAACCCATGTCCCCTGCACTGGCAGGCGGATTCTTAACCACTGTGCCACCGGGGAAGTCCTTTCTTATCTTTTAGATTGAAAGTAAACCACCACCCGACACAAACTCATTCTTACCCACAAGAAGGAGAAAAGAATAAGTGGAGGAACATCACTTCTGTTCCTTTCTTATTGGTTAAAACTAAGTTACACGGTCTCACACTGCTGCCACAGAGGCTGAGAAATATACTCTGGCTGGGAAGCCATGTGTCCAGCTAAAACCTGAAGGCTCTACTGCTAAAAGTTGATAATGGATACGGTGGATAATATGCAGTTTGACAACAGGTATTGTCATTATTTTTCAGGCTAGTGGATAAAGAATTGTTCGTTGTTTTATTGCTCTGAGGAACGAGAGATGAAAAGCCCTATCTTTCCACTGTGGCTGATGAGGTTTAGATATATATCAATTTATCAATGCAAATGATCCTGGTTTAAATGAATGAATGAATTCCTAGAGCAGTGGATTTCAAAGCACTTTCATCGGGGGCCTGTGCGACTGGCTGTTCTCCTAGGAGAGCTCTTCAGTGTGAATTTGGACACATCTTATGAATACAGCCCTGTGCCTCTCGGGGACCAAGCCCAAATCCCAGGAGAAACACGGAATTTAGACCACCTTACCACTCTACTGACCCTATTCAGCGAGCTCCTACTGAAATAGTGGTACATCATCTGGTTAGTGCCTTATCATCCTCCAGCCCTTGTGTCACTGCCTCCATAATTAAACACAGACCATTAGCTATAACCCACTGCACCCACATCAATTATGCCAGTTTGGATAACAGCCACAGAAACCCTCCTTTCCTGTCTTCTGCCTCTCTGGAAATAATTCTGGTCATATCACACCAGTATAGGTAGAACTGCCTTGGCTTTTATAAGATGTCAAATTAGCAAGGCTGCTATGCCATGATGGAGCAGAAGCATTGTTCTTCCATACACTGATTAAAAGGTAATTTAACCGCTTCCAAAGGTGGTCCAGCCAATCCCCAGCAGTATTGACATTGTGTTAATGAGAAATTGCTGTCCAGAGTGATAAATTAGCCTTCTGAGACTAGTATGCAAACCCATCTTCACTGGATGGCCCAACCTTAAAAAGCAAACTTGGTAGTTTCATCACCCTCTGCCCCCTTCAATTAAATGTGGAGGGGCTCATACACCGCATCTGAAATCCCAGAGCTGTGCAGATTAGAATACACACTTGTAGCCTCCTCAGTAATGCAAGCTGTCCCAGTTTGCTGCTTTCCTCACGAGTGCTAGGCTAAGGTGACTGTAGCTCAGCGGCTATAGGACTGTGTAATCCACCTCATTCCTTAGAGATAAGAAAGTTTACCCTGAGAAAGAAGAGAACGAAGCCAAACGGGCTCTCAGAATGTGCGAGGAGCCTTAGCATTCACTTAATCTAATGCTTTCGTTTTGCACGTGAGGAAACTGAGGCCCAGGGAGGTGAAATATGGCCAAAGTTGTAGGATGCTCAAGCAGCAGAGATGGACGAGGATCCATTTCCTCTGACAATGGGGTCACTGTTTTCTACCCTCCTTCACACATCCTACCAAACTGATGACCACCTGTACACCAGTTGTCACATCATCTAGAGATCCCCATTCCACCACCTTGGTTTTCTTCCCGGGTGAAGAAAGCACTCACCTTGCTCGAGGACGCTAGCCTGATTTCTTCCTGTGTAGCAGACACAGATCTCCACGCACAAACTTAGGTGAGCAAGAAACACTGTATGTCTTTACTTTCTAATAAAGAGACCAGCCCTGTCCTGCCAAGCAGGAAATTCAATCCCAAACATTCTTGAGGGCTCTTCCCCCACTCTTCCGGGGTGTCAAGGTTCTGGGTCTCAGAAAGTGCTAAGATATCAGGGTGACCTTCTGAATCTCAAGGAGGTACAGAGGTATCATCAAGATGTCAAAGACCCAGCCCACAGGGCCCCTTCAGCTTCCCAGACTGCAGGTTCTTGTCTGTGCTGGGGGCTGGGGAATCCCTGGTTGGCTGGGAGCCTAGGCCTTGGTCCTCCCTCCCTCAGCTCTATTGTCTAAAATTGGCCTGCTCTCCTGGTACTGTCAGGATGAAGACTATAGGGATCTGTGGCTCGCCAGGCTTTCAGACACCTTTCCTGTTCCAAGTCAGAGGAATTTCTTTCCAGTCTTAGGGAAATCCTTCTTGTTCTCCTCAAAAATATGCTCTCTCTTGTCTCATACTCTAGGACGCCATTACAATTACCTGGAGGGACCCAGGTTTTTTGAAACAAATGCCAGGAAGGAAAATGTAAGTAACTTCTACCCTTTGTCCAGCCGCAAACCTTCACCAGGACAAGAAAGAAGAGTGGGGAAAGAAATGGAAAAATGCAGGGAGGGGAAATACAAATTACCTCTCAAAAAAATTATACTGCACCCAGTGACTGAAAGTTCCATGAAAGGACAAACAACCCAAATTCCAGTTCAGTTTTTCTGGGAGAAAGAATGCTGGGGGAAATGGTCCCAGCTTCATCTTGAAAGGAGCATGAAAACCATGAGATCCTTTCTCCACAATGGGAGAGGCTACTACATGCCCTAAAAACACAGCAATGACTGCACCAGCTCTCGGGCCTTCCTTACCACTTGATTGTTCCTTAACTCCTTGCCACCTGGCTACAGATGCCACCACTCTCCAAAACAACTCTGCAGAAGGTCCTCACTATCCAGTTGTCCAGTCCAGTGGCCAACTCTTTGTCTTCATCCTCTTTGACCTTCTCCTCCTCCCTGAAACTCTTTCCTCTGAGGGATGGTTGGTGACATTGGATCTTACTGGTTCACCCATTACCTTTCAGACCATGTTCTCTTTTATTCCTTTACTGGATTTTCTTCCTTTCCTTTCCACTAATCAAAGGCATCTTCTAGGGAGCTGATCTCTAGCCACTTCTATCTCTACTTAATCTTCCTCCTTGATTAATCCACTCCTACAACTTTTATTGTCTTTAAATCTACATCTCTAGCCCCACTCAATTTCTTGAATTCTAGACCCAGAATCCCAACTGTCTTTTGATTGTCTCCTGATGGATGTGCCACCAGTACCTCAAACCTGCCATGTTCAAAACCAGCTCATCTTTCCTCCCTAAACCAGCTTCTCTTTGTGACGCCCTTGCTCCATTGATGCATGACCATTCTTCCAAACTTTGGATCCATCTTTGACTCCTCCTCTCTGTTGTCCTTACATCCAATACTATTTTAATCGAAATAGATTTTACCTCCTCAAATGGAACATTCCAGGTATTATACGACAAGTGCAGAATAAAGTGGAACTCTCCATCAGCACACAGTCTTTCTATTAATGCCATATAACATTAAATTAATCATGGTGATCATTTTGGCTTTTATCCTTCCATAATTTCTTCTATACAAATAAGTATTTTTACATAAAAGGGATCACCCTGTTTTGGAACTTGTTTTGTCACTTATATCAGGAACACTTTCCTATTCCATTAAATATTCTTTTCTACAGTAATTCTCAGACTCTAAGTGTGTATTGGAATTATCTGAGGGCACTTGTTAATAAAGTATCTCCCTGGATCCTCCCCCAAAGACACTCATTTAGCACTCTGGGGAGGGCCTAGGAACCTGTATGTTTAACTAGTATCCCAGAAAACTCTAATGCATAAGGTTTTCGGATTGCAGTTGGAGAAATACTGTTGGTAAAGCACAATTTTTAAGAACTGCCTCATTTTCTTTTGTTTACATTTACAATAATTTAGTTACCAATCCCCACTAACATGTATTTAGGCTACTGTCCAATTTTTTAATATTATTATTAGTTCTGCACTGACTTTATTTCTAGGCTTTCTCTTTACCATTCCCTCCACCCCCACACACATATAATTTTTCTTTAGGATAAATTCCTAGAAGTAGAACTTCTGGGTCCAAAGGATATGCAATATCATAAGCTATATATATATAGTAATATATGCCATTATATTATTCATTATATAATTATATATAATATATTAACATTACAGTAATATAATAACTATAATACAATAACAAAATTAATGTTTTAATTACATGATATATAATGTAATAATATGTATTAATTTATATACGTCCAAGTGGGGTTTTATTTGGACCCTCACACAAGATTTACATTTATCCATGTTAATTTCATCTGGTTATATCTCACCCATTGCTTCAAGGGTCCTGATATTTTCATATCCCTACACTCCATTAAAAGTATTTGTTATTTTTCTAATTTCCTGCATATCTGATGTGTATCTTCTATACTTTCATCCAAATTATGGGTGAGAAACAGTGAACGGGATAAGACTGAGAAACGTCTTACTGCTCTACCAGAAACCTACATTACCTAGCACTCTTGCTCGTTCTTTACACATTAATAACTTAATTTTAATAGTGATTGGCTTATGATTCTCCATCTCGTCTTTAAGGTTGTAGGGACAGAACTCACCACATGTCTGCTGAAGTTCACATCCACTGCCGTCGATTTCTTAACTGATCTGCCAACCAAAGGAGAAAAATAGGTGTACTGGTTTTCTATATTCATTTAATGAGGCTTAACACAGATTCATAATGCTGTAGTGGCATACAACATAAGGCTGTGTCCAGTTTGTGTGCCTGAGCATGGACTGGGGGCTCTGTTCATCCAAGCAGGGTAAAAGTGTTGATGGCCCCTCTGGGGGGGAGGGAGAGAGCAGGGGGAGGAAACAGAAGGCAGGATGCAGTGGGCTCACAGCAAAGGGAAGAAATTGGGAGGTGAGAAAGGGAGAGAAGCAGAGGAGGGATGCAGGTTGCCTGGTACTGTTAATGATAGCAATAGTAATAATCTCTAACATCGATCAAATTTAGGAAGAGCCCAGCGCTCTGCTAAATGCTTCACATGGATGAACACATCTACTCTAACAACTCTGAAAGGTGAGTAATAGTATTATCTCTATTTTGCAGATGGAGAAACTGAGGCACAGAGAGGCTAAGAATCATGCCCATCACCACAAAACCACTAAGTGGCATAACTGGGATTTGAACTAGGCCAACTGATGCTCCCTGTTAAGCATGTGAACTGCTCGCCGCAGCACACAGCATGTGTCACACTGTGATTATATTCTGGCTACTGTTATTATTGGTGTACATGTGTGTATGTGGGTATGTTCATGCACACACACGCACGCACGCGAGCACACACACACACAATGGCCAGGAAGCGAACTGCCATTGCCTTGGTTGCGTGCACATAAATGAGTTAGCCTTGGGAGTCTCTCCTTATGCTTACCTGCAAACAGTATTTTGAGGAAATGGACATCTGGGTGGTACCCGTACTGAGGGTGACCAACTTGTCCCAGTTTTCCCCAGACTTCACCAGTTTTACGACCATAAGTCCCATGCCCAGGGAATCCTCTCTTTCCTGGGCAAACCGGTACAGTTGGTCACACTGTCCGTACTAGTATGGAGAACCAACTGTATGTTTTGTTTTTTTCTTAACATCTTTATTGGAGTATAACTGCTTTACAATGGTGTGTTAGTTTCTGCTTTATAACAAAGTGAATCAGTTATACATATACATATGTTCCCTTATCTCTTCCCTCTTGCGTCTCCCTCCCTCCCACCCTCCCTATCCCACCCCTCTAGGTGGTCACAAACCACCTAGCTGATCTCCCTGTGCTATGCGGCTGCTTCCCACCAGCTATCTATTTTACGTTTGGTAGTGTATATATGTCCATGCCACTCTCTCACTTTGTCACAGCTTACCCTCCCCCTCCCCATATCCTCAAGTCCATTCTCTAGTAGGTCTGAGTCTTTATTCCCGTCTTTACCCCTAGGTTCTTCATGACCTTTTTTTTTCTTTCTTAGATTCCATATATATGTGTTGGCATACGGTATTTGTCTTTCTCTTCCTGACTTACTTCACTCTGTATGACAGACTCTAGGTCCATCCACCTCACTACAAATAACTCAATTTCGTTTCTTTTTATGGTTGAGTAGTATTCCATTGTATATATGTGCCACATCTTCTTTATCCATTCATCCGATGATGGACACTTAGGTTGCTTCCATGTCCTGGCTATTGTAAATAGAGCTGCAATGAACATTTTGGTACATGACTCTTTTTGAATTATGGTTTTCTCAGGGTATATGCCCAGTAGTGGGATTGCTGGGAAAACTGGACAGGTACATGTAAAAGTATGAGATTAGAACACTCCCTAACACCATACACAAAAATAAGCTCAAAATGGATTACAGACCTAAATGTAAGGCCAGAAGCTATCAAACTCTTAGAGGAAAACATAGGCAGAACACTCTATGACGTAAATCACAGCAAGATCCTTTTTGACCCACCTCCTAGAGAAATGGAAAGAAAAATAAAAATAAACAAATGGGACCTAATGAAACTTCAAAGCTTTTGCACAGCAAAGGAAACCATAAACAAGACCAAAAGACAACCCTCAGAATGGGAGAAAATATTTGCAAATGAAGTAACTGACAAAGGACTAATCTCCAAAATTTACAAGCAGCTCATGCAGCTCAATATCAAAAAAACAAACAACCCAATCCAAAAATGGGCAGAAGACCTAAACAGACATTTCTCCAAAGGAGATATACAGATGGCCAACAAACACATGAAAGGATGCTCGACATCACTAATCATTAGAGAAATGCAAATCAAAACTACAATGAGGTATCACCTCACACCGGTCAGAATGGCCATCATCAAAAAATCTACAAACAATAAATGCTGGCGAGGGTGTGGAGAAAAGGGAACACTCTTGCACTGTTGGTGGGAATGTAAATTGCTACAGCCACTATGGAGAACAGTATGGAGGTTCCTTAAAAAACAACTGTATGTTTTGTTATTTCTTCCCACTGAATACACAAGGGGGCATTGTAACCATTCAGTCATGCATTCCTCAAACATTTATTGAGCGCCCAATTAGAGGTGTGACTGCTGCCCAAGAACCTAGCACCAAGGATGGGGCAGGGAAACAGGAAACTGAGAAACCTTCCACAATTCCCCATCAGAAAGAATAAAATGTGTATTTAAATAAACAAACACTTCCATAGCACTGACTGTGTGCCAACCAGTGTAATGAGCACTTTACATCCTAACTCACTTAATCCTCACAAATACCTTGTGGCACAGCTACTATTATTATCATCCCCGTTGTAAAGAAACAGAGGCAAAGAGAGGTTAAGTACCTTGCCCATCACACAGCTGGCAAGTGGCACAAAGCAGGATTTGAACCCAGGCAGGCCCTCGTTGCTCCAGAATCCACGCCTTCAAACTGCTGTGCTCTGCTGGGAAAAGGACTTTGAACCCCGGCAAGAACTCTGCATGGCCTCAGTCTCTCTTTCCAGCCCCGCTTAGGGGTTTTTCCCTAGCCTGGTGGTTCTTGAACCCTGAGCGCACATTAAAATCACGCAAGAAGTCTGAAAAATAATACTCATTCCCCGGGGCCCCACTCACAGAGATTTCGATTTAACTAAGTCACTCTGATCTGGACCTCAGGACTTTTCAAAGCCCCCCACAAGGATCTACTGTGTGGCTGGGTCTGAGAACCGAGGTGGCTAGGTCCTCCCCTCTAGCAAGCTGGGCTACCGCCAAGCCCAGTCCTCTAATTTGGCGCTTCTCAAATGCTAATGTGCAAATGAATCAGCTAAGGACCTGATTAAAATGCAGATTCTGATTCAGTAGGCTTGGGGTGGGGTGACTGGACCAGAAAGTCAGCATTTCCAACCAGCTCCCAGGGTTTGCTGATGCTGCTGGTACATGGACCACCTCTGGAGTACTGGTGGTTCTTAGACCAGAAGCCTCTGCATCCCCTGCTTGTTAGAAATGCAGACTCTCAGGCCCCATCCAACACCAGCTGAGTCAAAATCTGCATCTTAATGCACATTCGAGTTTGGGAAGTGCTGCTCAAGCCCTGAGCTTCCCACAGGTGCTGGGAATGGGTTTCAGATGTGCCAAGGTATTGTCTCCCCTTAGCTCTCAGGAACTTGGTCAGTGACCTCCAGGGTCCAGCTGCAAGCAGCCTCACTGACCCCACGTGTATGCAAATATTCTAAGATTCGCCACTGACCACCATGGAGAAAAGAGTGAGAAATCCTGCTCTAATCGAGCCTTGCTGCCCCCTTGCCTCACACTTCCAGGAAGCCTTTGCTCACACTGTTTCTCCCAACTGGATGGCCTCTGACCAACCTTACCTAATTTCTGAAGTTCAAGCTCACGTCCTAGCTCTTCTTCTATGGAACCATTCCCACTTCCATGTGGCCATTTCAGTCCAACAGACTTTTTTCTTCTCGTATAACAAACACATGATAGCGTTTCCTATGTGCCAGGCACTATTCTAAGCCCTTAACATTATTCATTCATTTAACTTCCATTTTACAGGTCAGAAAAACTGAGGCACAGAGCAGTGGGGTAAGTTTCAAGGTCACATACGTAACGAATGGTAGTGTCAAGATTCAAACCCAAATAATCTGGCTTCGGAATCACCACACTGAACCACAACACTAAGATTCTTCTTGCTGCTGTGGGACTTAGAGAAGAATTTGCAAATGATACAGAGTGTGGACAGTGAAAGAAAAGATATTTGTTTTCCGTGGCTGCTGCAACAAAGGACTACAAACCGGGTGGCTTTAAATAACAGAAATGTGTTCTTTCACAGTTCTGGAGACCAGAAGTCCAAGCTCACATGTCGGCAGGGTCACGCTCCCTTTGGAGGCTCTAGGGAAGGATCCTTCTTTGCCTCTTTTTGGCTACTTGGTGGTCGCCAGCAGTCCTCCATGTTCCTTGGCTTACTGACACATCACCCCATCTCTGCCTCCATCATCACATGACCTTCCACTCTGTGTCTCTCTGTGTCTTCTCCTCTCCTTAAAAGGACACCACTCATTGCCTCAGGGCCCACCCTGGTCCAGTATGGATGGATTCATCTTTAATTACGTCTGCAAAGACCCTATTTCCAAATAAGGTCACATTCTGAGGTTCCAGGTGGACATGAATTTGGGGGGGATGCTATTCAACCCAGAACAGAAGAGCACAGAGACTGTCTCAGGGAAGAAAGTGTCTCTTAAAACTCCTCAGCTGCTCACTGTTTGGAAATACTGCTGAAGCCTTTGGACCCATTACCGACGCCCTCCAGATGCAGTGGAGGGGCAGCAAGCAACCCACGGAGTAGCTGGACATTTGGGTCAACGGACTGCAATTTCCGCAGTGCCAAAATGACAGCATTTTCCACCTCCATCCGGGGTTGAATATCTGATGGTGCTTGCAGGTTCTCCCCAGACCAAATCGATCAGACTGATTTCTGTGTACAACAGGTACAATAAAGCTGCCACTTCTGAGGATTTTGCAGGTGGCAGGTCCAAAGGTGACACGTGCACTGTGCCAGTGGTCAGGCAATATACAGCTCAGCATATACTGGCAAAGGGATCCTGTGGTGGAGATCTTTCACGAGAACTACTTGGACATCAGCACTTCTCTGTGAAGTATCCAAGTCCTTTCTATGACAAGCTAAGAAGGGATCCTGTCACCGCCACCCCAGGGCTACAGCGTGGATATTCCAAGCCAAGACCAACTGAAGCAACGTGCAGAGGAAAGTTCCAACACCAGGAAAAGAACCGAAGACGTTGGTATCCCTATGCTGCCGACCTTACCACATACATGCAGAAATCCTAGAGAGGGAGATATGTCCTACATTGTTTTAGGCACTCAGGAGGACATGTGGATTTTGAATGAGTCAGCATTACAGCAGTTAAATGCTGGAATAAAAGTGGAAGCCGCTAATACAGATCAAACAAGTAAAAAAAAAAAAAAGGAACGGAAGTGACAAAAGGTAATGGAAATAGAAAAAAATGACCGTGGGGACACTACATCCTATGTACTGACACTGATGGAGAAGTTGCTTCTGAGGATGCGTGGTAGTGTTACTGAGTGCAAGAAATCAAACTCTTCAAACGAGAGGTGTTTCCATGCTGGGCCCTGAGGAAAGATCAGTATTCAAACTGTGCCAAGCGAACCCATTAGCTCTTCATTCCTGTCATCACTGCCCCACCTGAAAAGAAGGAAAATGAAGGAACTGATGTCCCTTATTGCCAAAGAACCATTTCGGCCTAAGATCTTATAAAAAGGGAAGAACAACACAAGACTTTTTTTTTTTTTTCCTTTTTTTGTGGTACGCGGGTCTCTCACTGCTGTGGCCTCTCCCGTTGCGGAGCACAGGCTCCGGACGCGCAGGCTCAGCGGCCATGGCTCACGGGCCCAGCCACTCCGCGGCATGTGGGATCTTCCCAGACCGGGGCACGAACCCGTGTCCCCTGCATCGGCAGGCAGACTCTCAACCACTGCGCCACCAGGGAAGCCCAACACAAGACTTTTTGATCTCTGTAGCTCAGAGGAATTCTCGGATTTGGCTCACAGGTCTGAAAGCTCACAGACCATCTCAAGCACAGGAGAACAATCAGGCGGCCCTTCGTAGCAGAGAGCAATCTCTTGAAGCCGTGTAGCACGGGTGAGAAGCACCCATGAGCTGGGAATATTATTCATGGAAGCACAGGCCACCTTGTCACTTGTCACAGCACCAGAAGATTGAAGAAGCCTGGGGCGTCATGTCCTCTTTGCAAGAAGATTCCGCCGGTTATTAAGATTTTATGGCCAAGCTGAATTGGTGGGTTGCAGAGAAATGATTATCAGCGCCAGGTCAGGATAAAATCATCGGTACTGAGCATCTCCACTCAGTACGACGTGGGGCATCATCCATCGTTCATTGGTTCATGCAATTCATGCATTTTCTTTTCTAAATTCATACGGAATTCAAGAGCAGTTCTTTAAACCTAGATGATCAATCTGTGGACTCCATTTACATGAAAAGTTACTTTAATTACTACGTTGTTCTTCAAAAAAAGGTTCTGGGGGGGAGCAATTACAAAGATAAACGGGAAAATACATTCATTGACCAAACTCTCTGAAGATTAACCTTTTTTTTTTTAACATCTGTATCGGAGTATAATTGCTTTACAATGGTGTGTTAGTTTCTGCTTTATAACAAAGCGAATCAGTTATACATATACATATGTCCCCATATCTCTTCCCTCTTGCGTCTCCCTCCCTCCCACCCTCCCTATCCCACCCCTCTAGGTGGTCACAAACCACCTAGCTGATCTCCCTGTGCTATGCGGCTGCTTCCCACTAGCTATCTATTTTACGTTTGGTAGTGTATATATGTCCATGCCACTCTCTCACTTTGTCACAGCTTACCCTTCCCCTTTCCCATATCCTCAAGTCCATTCTCTAGTAGGTCTGTGTCTTTATTCCCGTCTTACCCCTAGGCTCTTCATGACCTTTTTTTTTTCTTAGATTCCATATATATGTGTTAGCATATGGTATTTGTTTTTCTCTTTCTGACTTACTTCACTCTGTATGACGGACTCTAGGTCTATCCACCTCACTACACTACTGGACATATACCCTGAGAAAACCATAATTCAAAAAGAGTCATGTACCAAAATGTTCATTGCAGCTCTATTTACAATAGCCAGGACATGGAAGCAACCTAAATGTCCATCATCGGATGAATGGATAAAGAAGATGTGGTACATATATACAATGAAGGTTAACCTTTTCCCTAGTTAATTTTACTCCCCACACTTCTCTTCTATTCCACAGGAGAATGCCCTTAGGCATAAAAATCCAAGGTGGCTATGAGAAAAACACTAAAGGTAATAATCAAAAAACATAAATAATGTGACATGCTACTGACGACTTTATCTTACAGTCAAGCTACATGGTTCTGAGACACCTAAAGAAAGAGTAAGAATCTTGAAAGAATAGAGAGATTTATTCCACATATGCCTAGAACAATGGTTATTAAACTTCTTGCTAACATACCCTTAAAAGAATTTTGAGAAACTGTACACTCTTTTCCACATTTTAAAAATTGAAGTGTAGTTAATAAGAAATAAAATACACAGATCTTAAGGGTTGCTTTCCTATGAACTGTAGACATGTGAGCACCCACAACTGAAAACAAGCTAAAGGAAATTTCCATCGCCCCAAATCGCCCCTTATGCCCCTATCCAGGCAATCGTCCATTTCCTGACTCTCACCCTAGATTAGTTTTCTTCTGGCACATCTTTAATTTGATTTCTAAAATTTTAAAATACACATAATTACTTACAAAGAAAAAAATGATTAGCTAAAGCTTTCCATAGTTCCTTGGTGAGGAAGGATTGAAAGTGAATATGGAACCATCTTGTATACTATTTGTAGTCTGCTATATACACACTTTGACTTAAAGGTGCCTATTTCTCACAGTTTGGGCTTAGGTGTTCTCTCAGTCTTTTCTTGGCACTCTTTATTTATTATATCCTGGATAAGCTAACCTCACTGGGATTGGTAAGAACATTTGCAACTACGAGTTCAGTGCTCAAAGTTAACCAATCAGGTTAACGGTATCCTTTCTAGAATGCTGGCTTCCTTAACAAGAGTTAGGAAGGGGAGGTAGGAAAGTGTGCTCCCTGCTATATTTGATCATTCCACTGGTATGTGTCATAGCCTGCCTTGAACCATTGGATAACTGTTTGTGGATGGTATATTTTATTCCCCAGCTAGACTGAGATATAATGACAAGGGAACAGAAACTGGAACCAGAAGACCTGGGTAGAAGGTTCAATTCTGCCCTTATGTGATCACGGACAGATTCCTCAAGCTCTCTGAGCCTCTGTAGACTCTCTTAAATGCGACTAAAACCCACCTCGCTGGGAAAAAATTAGATAAGAAGAATAAAAGTGCCTTGTAAAATGTCAAGTTCTCATCACTGGGACTTTCTCATTATTCTTTTAATCAGGAGTTCACTCTTATGCTTCTTTTAACCCTCGTTGAACGTTGCATGTAGAAGGTCTTAACAAATATGTGTTAACTGAGTGATATATTTGTTTATAATAAACAACAATAAAGAGTTGTAAATGTTATTTTTTAAGGAATCAAAAATTTACAAATTAGATTCTCCATTTGCACATACATATGAGTACAGAACTCTTATCTCTGCTTAAAATACATACATAAGGTAGAAGAAACAAGCCACAGTTTACAAAAGAGTGATCTGCAAGTTTCCTTCCTTTATTAATTTGAAGATCTATATGTAAAATTACCACTACTTATTCTTCTTCCACCAGGAAAGTTAAGTAGCATCAATACCACATAGTGTAACCTCTCTTTGGAGCATCTACTTTCCATCCTTAATCACATCTGTAGTTCTCCTGAGAACGGTTTCAAACATTTTCACACTTGTATAAATTGTAAAGCGCAGAATAAGAAATACTGTTCTGCTAAGAACATGCCATAGTTGATTTTATGAATCTGGATAATTTAAAAGTCCACCAAGCAAACCTAAGGTCCCAACTATGAACTAGGTATTCAAACAGAAATTTGGATACAGAAACAAGATGAAGGGGGGCGGGGTGCTGGCCAAGATGGATAAGCCCTCTACATCCTATCTGCCCCACTGATTACAACTGAAAGCTCTAGACAGGAGACAAAAATAACTACGACCACAGTTCACTGAGGACTTGGAAAATAAAATAATAGCAGGCAGATTGGAGAGGGAAATAAAACTTGAAGAAGTCAGTACTATGTTAAATTTCTCCTTGTTGTTGTTTTCCCTCTTTTATTTCCCGGTTTTGACCCCAAGGTAGCCCAAGTTGCAGAACTGTGCAGTGGCTCCATCCACCTTGAGGCTCCTCCTTCCCAAACATTCTGAGTCCTCTCTACTCAGCTGAGGGGAAAGAGAAGGAGGACCACATGTGAGAGGTTTTAATGGGCCAGGCCCATTCATGAGAATTGGTGCACATCACTCCCATCAACATTCCATTGGTCAGGACTCAGTCACATGGCCACCCCTGACTGCAAAGCATGCTGGGAAATGTAGTCCAGCTGTGAGCCCAGGAGGAAAAAAGTAAAATATGGATACTAGTTAGCACTAAAATAGTCTGCGCCACATAAGTGCTTTGGTAGACAAAGGGGTGTACAGAGAGCTTTGTGAACATAGAGGAGGGACTTCTAAATCAGAACGGGGAGACAGAGACCAGAGAAGGCTTTCCGAAGGACAGGACATGAATTTTGCAGGATAATCAAGAAGGTGAAAAGGGGAGCATGGGAGGAGACCACAGCATGTGCAAAGATGCAGAGGCAGGAAATGTGCGAATGAATTTGGGAGAGCCCAAGTGATTCCCTCTTCCTTAGGCATTAGCTGTATGAAGAAAGAGCCAGGAGATGAGTCTGGAAAGGGAGGCAGGAGCCAAGATTTGAGCCAGAGAAACTCTGCAGCATCACTGATGTATTTAAAGCAGAGGCCCAGAGCAGTTGATTTCTAATTTAGAAAGAGCCTGGTAATTATGTAGAGGGTGGCCGGAGCCAGGAATAGGAATTAGGAGACTTCCCATTTTCTAGGCAAGAAGCAACATGGGCTTGAAGTAAGCAGTAGGGTACAGTGACAGGATCAGATATGAGATTTGAGATATTCATGCGTCAAAGTCTATAGAACTCAGTAACTGATTGAGTGTGGCAGATGATATTATGACAGGAGTCAAGGAAAATTCCTAGCTTTCATTCATTTACTGACTCATTCATTCATTCAACAAATATTTATTGAATATCTACTGTGTGTGTGTTCCTCTAGGTGCTGGAGACACAACAGTGAATAAACAAGCAAAGTTCCTGTCCTCATAGAGTTTACATTCTGGTGGAAGATTTTAAAACATTAACAAATATAAATTTATAGTGTGATTAGGGTTGCCATATTTAGCAAATAACATGTTATGTTTCGGATGTCCTTGTGGGACATCCGTGTGAGGGTTGGTTAACTGCATGTTATTTCTATGAGTCTGTTGCTCAGGAGAGAAGCCTTGGCCGCTGATGTAGATTTGGGAGTCATGAGCATATGGGTAGTTGTATGTGACAAAAAAAAAAAAAACCCGAAAACAACAACAAAAATCCAAGTAAGGGAATTCATTGGCTGAGGACGCCAAAAAGGTCAGGGTTGTTTCTCCAGCTTCAAGCACAGCTGGATCCAAAGGTTTAAATGACAGTATTGGATTTCTGTCTTCTTTTTTCCTCTCTTGGACTTTCTTGGGCTTGATGGTCCCTGGCAACCCCAAAGTCCCCAATTCACATATATTCATTCAACAATTCAGCAGAAGTTTGCTTTTGTTTTGTTTTGGTTTGGTTCTTCTGATGGTTTCAGTGGAAAAGTCTCAGCGAAGGCTATGATTGGTACATTGGGGGGTTACATGTCTATTTCTGAGCCAAGGCCTGTAACTCAGAGCATGACACTTGGGGGATGAATAGAAAAAGACAGCCCTGCAAAAGAGATGGAGAAGGAGTGGCCAGAGCAGTAGAAGAAGATCCTGAAGCCAGTGATGTCCCAGAAACCAACTCAGTGAGTTTCAAAAAGGACCGAGTCAACAGTCACAGAGGAGGCAGTGAAAACCAGGACAGGAGGAGATGCGACCCAGTACCCTGACCATAAAAGGCCATCGGGTAAAACGCTAGGCAGTGCCCTACGGAGGATGGAAGGTGGTACTAAGGAGAAGCTGATAGAAAGTGCACCAGATGTCTGGGAGGAGGATCTGGGAAATTAACTAAATCAAATGGCTCTAAATGTCTCAGCTTCTCGAACTGACAGGCATATCAAGAGGACCAGGAAAGCGATGGGCTGAACACGAAGCATCTCTCCTGACTCTCAATTCTGCTATATTATGGTGCAGGATGCAAAAATCTGTGGGGATTTTAAGTGAAAACATTAAACTTTAAAGAGATTTGTACTTGGAAGAGGACTCCTTCAGACTATACTCCCAGAGTTCCTTGCAGTATGCAGTCCTTCCTCTCTGGCTGGGGGTATGTGGGTAAAAAGAACGGGAGGCATGGCTGTTAGTTGTTTGAGCACTTGCCTGCTGTTCTATGGGAAAAGAGATCACAATTCAAGGATGTTTTAGGACAGATCCACTTACAAATAATGATAATGATGCCTATCATTTGTGAAGCACTTCCCACATAACAGGCACTGTCCTAAGAGCTTGACCTTGGTTATGCCTCACAATAACCCCATGGGATGGAGCACTGTTATAATCACTCCTGTTTTAAAGATGAGGAAGCTGATGCACAGAGAGGTTAAATAACTTACCCAAAGTCACACAGCTCTGGATTTAAACCTAGGGAGTCTGGCTTTTGAGCCAGTGTCCCTAACCACTGCACTACTGCACCGTTGTTCATTCCCATAGTTTCCATATGGGCCAGTGCTTTTGCCAGACTGTAGCTTCTGATACAGGTTCAGAAAAGAAGGTCATTCCTCATACAATGGTCTGTGAATTTCTAGAACAGGCAGGGTTGGGGAAGCACCATCTGGCAGCTGGGTCTCACCTCTGCCCTACCCAGCCTGTCAACTGGTGATTCAATGGCCATGCCAGAGAGGCCCAGAAGCCCTACTCCCCAGGCAGCTTTGCACTGTAACCTTGGAACCATGGGAATTTGTCAGCCCACTGGGTGATATTTATCTGAACCCTACAATTACCTTTTTGTTTGGACTTGCATTTTTAATTTTTATTGGTTTTAATGCATTCCCCAAATGAAAGAATAATTTCAGAGGTGCCTTATACAATAGCTGGTTTCATTAAAGCATTTCAAGTTAAGCTTTTTATAACCTAAGGACGAAGAAAAAAACAACTCTGCAATTTCACAGTACTGATCTGTTTTCTTCGAATTCATATGCACAAATTACTTTTTGCTTTATTTCTGAATGTGTACAAAGGTAGCTCAAGCAGTATATGGACCCGCACAGCCCCATCAACCAGCCATAACCATTTACCCATGGCCAATCTCGCCCATCTCCTGCCCTCTCCCTATATCATCTTGAAGGAAAAACCAGACATCATATCACTTTATTCACAAAAATTTCAGGACATATTCCTAAAAGGATTACTTTTAAAAACATAGCCATGATACCATGATTATAATTCCTTAACACCAGCAAATAGCCGGTCCATGTTCGTATTTCCATAAATTAGTTTTAAAATTCTGCTTCTTCTACAGCTCTATGCCCCTTCAATATTATTAACTTGACTGCTTTTATAATTGTTGATACATAGTTTAAATTTTTTTCCTTATGAAAAATTCAAACCCACAAATGTAGAGAGAATTGTATGATGAACCCCTGTACCCATCACTCAGCTTCAACAACGATCTGTATTTGGCCAGTCTTGCTTCATCTGTTTTCCCCTTTCCATCTTCCCCTTTCACTGGATGTTCATAAAGCAATCCTCAGATAACATTTCCTGTCATTGGGCATGCAGTCTGAGCTGGGTCAGCGGCAAGAAAATGCAGAGGTGTTTTCTGGTAGGCATTTATATATTTATTTCATTTCTAAATCCCTAGAAAAGGATTCGATTAAATGTAACATTTCTAGCGGATCAGATAAACTTACACTTGGTGTTCTGCTGTCTCTTTTTTTCCCCCTGAGCAACGTTTAAAATAAAACCAAGTTCTGAACAAACGGCACTAATAGTCTATGACGTGAATACCAAACAGAATATTTGTGTCACACACTCTCTGTCAGCTGTGCCCAGATCTTTTTTTTAAAATTAATTTATTTTATTTTGGGCTCTGTTGGGCCTTCGTTGCTGCGCACGGGCTTTCCTCTGGTTGCGGCGAGTGGGGTCTACTCTTCGTTGAGGTGCGCGGGCTTCTCATTGCGGTGGCTTCTCTTGTTGCGGAGCACGGGCTCTAGGCGCGCGGGCTTCAGTAGTTGTGGCACGTGGACTCAGTAGTTGTGGCTCCCAGGCTCTAGAGCGCAGGCTCAGTAGTTGTGGCGCACGGGCTTAGTTGCTCCACGGCATGTGGGATCTTCCCAGACCAGGGCTCGAACCTGTGTCCCCTGCATTCGCAGGGGGATTCTTAACCACTGCGCCACCAGGGAAGCCCCCAGATCTTTAAAAGTACACGTTTTCCCAAGACTAACTGAATAAAAGCTGAAACGGAAAATTTTAAGCCTAACTATAATTTTGAAAAACAAAAAAACCCCAAAAAGTAAAGAGACACCATCAGCTGGTTTAGATTCCAAATGGGGCCTGAATCATGACACTCCATTGGCAAAGCCCCTGGGTTCCTCTCCCACTCCTTCTGGGTTTTAAAATCCACTGTTTTCCAAACAGCATTTGGGGGACTTTTGAGAATTGTGCATCTGCTTGCCTGGGAGACGGAAGAAATAGTTCAGGCTTTGGGTGCTCATAAGGTGGCACCACAGATCACAATTTGTTGAGATCTACTGAGATGACCTCGTTTTGTCTTGTGGAGAGCTACCATGAAATCCACAGTAACACCCACAATAACTGTGAAATCACAGTGTGCCGCCATATTGCTCATGCTGCTGGCTGCTGCCACCACAAGCAAATGACAAATGACAGCCATACTGGCTTGGACACCATTAAGAACCCAGGGGGTAATGAAAACTTGTCACAGGTTAGGTCAAGCAACTAGAAAGAGAAGTGTGGTTCAGCATTTTCAGTGCTAACAGCAGAAAATCTGGGCAAACAAAAAGTGATTGGTTAGGATTGTAAATTGGTTCGATACTTTCGCAAAAGCTTTGGCAGTACCTATTAAAGCTAAACGTGCATATACCCTATGGTCCAAGCAATTCCACTGTATGGCGCTATAGGTCAGAACAGTGCTTACCCTGGGGCACTGGCTGAGGGTGGGGCAAGAGTGAGCTTTCTGGGGTTCTGGAAATGTTCTGTATCTTGATCTGATGGAGGTCACACAGGTGTGGACATAGGTAAACATTCACTGAACTGTGCACTGTCCTATAAGTAGGCCTCAAAAAAGAATTTATAAGAATTCAGAATAAAGAGGCTTTGCAAAGTGCTGGCAACTTAAGAGGACCTCTGTCTCTGGATTAAGACAAACTGCTATGCTCGCCAGGAACTCATAGCTTCTCAGGTAGAAAACCCCCAGTCAAAAGCTGGGGCTTAGGGTGAAGTCTCTACTTTCCCCGAAGACAGTTGGTCTCACCCATCCCTTTCTCCAAGAACTTGGGTCCCACTGAGATAAAGACCCACCTTTCCTAGGAGGGCACTGCTATATTTTCAGGCACTGATAAAGACCTTACTTCTGGCACTGTTTGACTGTTCAAATGGCCTTTCTTTGATGAATTGAGTCCAATGGTTGATGGTCAGGTCGCTTTTGAATCATCCTTTCTTGGCAAAGTCAGAACTGTCACATCACATCACAAATCACTTTTTAAAATTAAGTTACATGGCAGGCTCTGTTGACACTGCTGACTATTTGTTCATAGCTATACTGTAGCCTCTGCCATTTAACACTGCATCTGAGTATCCTTTATTCATTTTGTGTTTAGTAATTCAGGTACATCCATTTGGTGGTAAATCATTGAAAAACCACCACGGCTAAGTTTCTACGTTGATACGCTACTGGCAGAGGAGTGTAACTCTCCCAATGCTTATACCTAGTAAGCATTACTTGCGCTAAGTTCCTCTCCATTCTCAGACGGCAGAGAAATTTTATTTTGTAAAGGGAGGCAGACCTGTACCTTAGGTCCTCAACCTGAGAAACAAATGGACTCCTGGTGAGTCCAGCATTGAGACAGTCCCTCTTAAATCGCCAGCCCCTTGCAAAGGAGGCAGACCTGATGGAAAAGCATCAAGCTGTCAGTGGATGGATGTGGTTTTCAGTTTATGATGAGAAAATGGGAGAGACACAAACAAAAAACAAAACCCCGAAGTTTGAAGAGCACAGAGAAGCTTGGAGTCAAAATATGAATAAATCCAAGCGCATTTTCTAGGTTAAAGCGGTTTTATGTTTGTTTACATGTAGGCATAGGAAATGTGTTAGTATTAATGCATGTATATGGCTATGATTTAGAAGGCATTGATGCTAAATTGGGAAACAAAGCGATGTTACATGAACCAAAACTGAACACTATTTTATTATTTATGACTTGGTATCACAACCTTATGGCATCTTTTTAAATAAGAGAAAAAAGCCGTTAGGATATAATGAATTAAAGCTGTGGAAGGCTTCTACAGATAAAAAATGCTCTATATTTCAAGGCATTACATCCCCTGGGTATTTTTATTTGATTTTAATTCAGTGGTCAAATTTTTATGGCTGTGTGAACAGCTGAGAAAGGTTCCATCAGCTGCTTTTGAATTATTATAATAGGGGGAAACATACTATACCTTTGCTATTTAAAAGATTTTTTAAAAGATCAGAACGTGTTCTACTTCATGGTATCAAACACAGAACAAAATGGCTCTAATTGGGAACATACTTGGGCAAACGACGAGATTAAAATGACTGAGAGTTATAAATGTCTGAAATGTCTATTTCAGGCACAAGTAGGGGAAATGGCACTAATTTCTAGAGTGCACACATAATGATTAAATTAGCCTGGAGAGATGAAGAGTATATCAGCATGTATCCTGGAGAAGAAACGCCATATGAATCAGCAATGAGCCAATCAACTCTTTAGTGAGTGGCGTCACCATGAGAAAGGCCTCCGCTGACTGCTGCTACCCCTCCGATCACATGATCGTCTAACTAGCTCATTTCTCCAGAATCCCATTACCTTCCTCTGTAGCATCCACCAAACTAAATAAAATACAATCTGCAACTCCGTCCCTTAGCCCATTGCTCTTTTTTGGTCCTTTTTAGATCCTTTTAAGTAAGTCCCAATAGATGGACCAGGCTTATATTGGTATAATGGAAAATGCCAACTAACCTTTGACTTTTGACTTAACCTCTGACCTCGTGGACACCAACATTTATATCTTCTCCTCAGCCTTGCTTTTGGAATAAGTTGGTGGAGCATAACGATCAAGACATGCAAAGACCCAGATATGCACACATCTAGTCCCCATGCACACGCAGGCACCTTGCTGCTCTTAGCTGCTAACTCCTGGGCCCAACAAACAAGATCAGGGCACCCCCCGCCTCCCTTGTTTCAACCTACCTGGATGCATGTGTGGTGAGAGAATATTCTAAGAGGAGAGGAAATGGTCTGCACGGCAGCAGGTTTATGGTATGGATGCTGAATAATGTGGGGGCCCTGCCCACATCCCCTGTGCACTAACCTCTCCAGTATATGCTGACAGTGTACTACTTCAAGCAGTATCTGCAATTCCCTGCCTGAGGTTTTCTCTTGGCCTGAGAATAGAGGCATCTAGAGGGGCCATGGCGTAAGCACCTCATGAAAGCAGCCCTCATTCGACACTTAATGGACTGAGAGGTAAATATACCAGCTTCCTTGCCCCTCAGCTGGATATAACTCCCTGAGTTCCCCGGTGGGATCGAGCCCCAGTTGCCCACGGAGGCGATACGCTCCATAACGTACCCTTTCCTGCCATGCTTCCCTGCTCCCTACCGGAGCTTCAGATCACCTCCCAAATAAACTTCCTGTCCTTAAACCCTTGTTTCAGGGTCTGTGTCTCTGTGACCTAACCTAGGCCAGATGGGTTTGGACTCGAGGAATCATAGCGATCAGAATTCAAAGAGGCGAATTTGCCTTGTCTTTGCCATTTGCTCTCTGGGACCATAGGTGAATTATTTAATCTCTCTGAGCCTCGGTTTCTTCGCCTATAAAATAGGGATAATAGTACACCTCTGCCGCCTAACAGTGTTGTTGGGAGGTGTGAATGAGAAAACGTATGTGTAAGCGTTAAACACTGTAAAGAACCAAACAAATATTCATTATAGTTCACGAGAACTGTTCTCCTTACCCCACCCAGGCAAGACTTCTTTTCAACATTTTATTTGAAATAATTATGGACTCACAGGAAGTGGTAACAATAGTACAATACATAGAGTCCCATGTACCCTTCACCCAGCTTCCTCCAGTGGTGACATCTAATATGATGCTAGTACGATATCAAAACCAGGAAACTGATGTTGCTACAGTGCTGTTACCTAGAATACTGACCTTATTCAGTTTTATGCTTTTAAAGTACTTACTAACCTGCCATTCTATTTCTCCTCGGTCGTCTGGCCTCCATTCTCCCTGTCTCTAGTGATCTTTGAGGAGTCTGAACTAGCCACTAACTCTTAGTGTCCATCCCATTAGAGCACGTACTGACTGAGCACCTTCAACCATTGTCCTAACCACACTTCAAAACTGTGGAACAAAATTCTATTCCTTTTAATCTAAATCCTTTGTCACTGCCTCTTGACCAATAACAGGTAGGCTTCGCAGACGAAATCCCAAGATCCTGGATCCTGCTAAGCAACTTCCTAAGGTGGTGAATGCAGCAGTTACCAAAAGAGCTGTTTCCAAAGATGAACTGGATAACAATATTTTCATTAGGAGGTTAATACATTTTCTTTCGTTGCTTTAGAAGTCTTGGATAAATGCCTCCTTGTTTAGTTGATTCATATCCGGCTTAATTTTTCATGTTGTCCTGTCACCCCTTCCTCAGTACTCCTGGGACTTCACCCTTAGTGCCCGAAGAAGAAGCGGGGGGAACCTTTTCTCCATCAATCCTCTCATGAAGCGAAGGGTCGCAGGGTCATTCGCAGTAGTGCCTCAGTCATCTCCTATTCTCTCTTTGAATGCAACCATTATTCCTCCTTGAACAGATAATTTATCTCCTCCCTGACTGTCTTCTTGGTTAAAGGTTAACAAAAATGACATAACGTTCGAGTTCCAACCCTTGGAAGGCACAGACCCATGCTGCCAACAAAGTCTTTCAAACCGAGAAAACAGAAAATGTACTAGAGCTAAGTCTCTGAAACTGCCGCCATTTCTCTTTCTTCTTGATGTCTATGAGCCTTGGTGACCAACCTGATCTTCTGAAAACACTTCAGAACATACATTTCTGATCTTCTGAAAACACTTCAGAACATACATTTGCAAGGATCAAAGTTTGTCCCTCTTGTCGTAATACAGGATCCATTTTCCAAGTGCCTCTCAAAGCCTTCCAGCACTCCAATCTTTTCTCATAAGTTCTCTCTTGGGGCTCCTGTCCTCCTTCCTGGTTTTAAGACAATAGCGCTACAGATATGATTCCAACACTACATCTCATTCCCAGCCTCTCTCGAGGAATCTGATCCCACACTCCACTTGCCTGCAAGTCCCACCTCCATGGGTCAGACCACCATTCTCATAGTAGCCTGGACTTAAACTCTCAGGCTTCTTTCGCTCCTTATTAAGAAGCTCCTGGAACCGCCTGGTCCCATTCTGTCATTCCCACCCCACACAATCACCACCCACCAAAGCACTGCAAGATCTCATGTGTCTAAGAAATTTGTCTTAGTGACATTCTAACTTTGGCCAAACCCGATAGCGCTTTAGAAAAATGTCAGAGACCAAGGAAAAGGACAACAGCCTACCTCTGCTGATCCCAACCCACAGATCAAACACTCAGAGATCCCAGGCCCATTCCCAGATCGCTGGGTTTTGCTCCAGTTATTCTTCTATTTTTTAATTAATTTTTATTGGAGTATAGTTGCTTTACGATGTTGTGTTAGTTTCTACAGTACAGCCAAATGAATCCTCTAGACATGTACATATATCCCCTCTTTTTTGGATTTCCTTCACATTTAGGTCACCACAGTGCATTAAGTAGAGTTCCCTGTGCTGTACAGTAGGTTCTCACTTGTTGCCTATTTTATACATAGTATCAATAGTGTATACGTGTCAATCCCAATCTCCCAATTCCTCCCACGCCACACCCCCTTCCAGTTATTCTTCTTGACCAAAACTGCCCTCCAGACTCTTTTCCACCTGTGAAATTCCACCCAGGCTTAAAGGATCTGGACACTCCTAACCTGGTTTGTACCATTTGTTGGCACTAATGCTATACCACCTGGTACTGTTTGCTAATTTTCTATAGCCCTTATCTTCCTCAACTCCACTGCAAGCTCCTAGGGGGCAGAGATAATGTCTTCTACATTTCTGCAACCTCCGTAGCACCTAGGAATCTGCCTCATTCAGAAGTGGCACCATGTATTTCTCACGATGGGTTGATATCCATATTTCCCAAAAAAAACAAAGGGAAAAACAATGACACCAATTCTTATTGAGCAGCTATAGATGAGCCACAGCTTTCTCTAACTATCTAATCTAATGTAAGTCTCCCACTCCCTGAACTATCACATTACCCAGCTTTGTTGTCTTCATAGCAGTTATTGCTACTGGAAATTATCATGTTCAGTTATTAATTTACGTAATGGAGGCTGTGTTGCGCCCTTTGGATCCTCCTTTCTGGACTAGTTTTCATTCCTCCAGGCCTTGGGAGTGATGGCTTCTGAGTGTTCTCAGCTGAGTGTCCCTCCAAGAATTGCCCTTGGAAGTGACCACTTGGCCTTTGATCACACCTCTTCCCTGGGGCAGCCTGGATTTAATGATTGGTCAAAGGAGGGGTATAAGGGCTGACATGCTTGTCTTGCCTCAGGGCAACTCCAGAGTGTTATCGCAGTTCCAGAGCTTCTGCGGGGGTGGCTCAACTTCTCCCCGACAGTCTCTGCCGTCTCTCTTCCCTCCCTCCCCTTCCAGTGTTGTTCCTAGAAGCACCCATAATAAACTTCCTGGGTGCACATCTGCATTGCAGTCTGTTTCCAGGGAACACGACTTAAGAACATTTACTTGTTCATTGTCAGTTCTCACTAGAATGTTCCACGAGAGCAGGGACCTTATCTGTCTCATTTACTGGCTGGGCCTAGAACAGTGCCTGGCACGTGATGGGGGCTCAAAAAATATTTGTAGACTATGAATGAATGACTTTTATTTATCTAAGTCTTGCAACTCTACCTCATTTTCCATATGAGAAAATAAGCACAGAGAGGTCAATTAAATATCCCAAGGATACACAGCCAGTCAGTAGTGGAACCAGGACCACACTTGTATGAATCCAATATTTACACTCTTTTCAAAACCAAGTATGGCCTCTTGATGTCTTCGTCATTGTGGGTAGTACCGCCTGTTTGGCTGAGGGCCACGTGTCTTTGGCTTTTGTGGTCTGGCTGACTTCTTGGCGCACTTGGCAAGGAAACCTCAATTTAGCCTTTAACTCTTTTCTCTCTGTTCTCTAACTCACCCACACCACTGGCATCTTCCATGCTTCTCTATACAACTTTACTCCAAAATGCCTTTTCTCCTCTGATTTCACTGACAACGTGTTGGTCCAGAGCCTGATTAATCCCCAGTTCAATCTGCACAGTCCTTCCATTACTCTCATCTCCTTCAGTTGACCCTATATGTCACTCTCGACATTCTCTTCTTCACCAGTTTCTCCACCACAGTCAGGGGCCAAGCAGGATACACAATTCATACCAGATGATTTAAATTAAGAAAACTCAACTGAAGGAACAACACCCTGAAGTAGAGGCAGGGTTCGGGGAACAAACTGAGATGGCAAGGCACTCTGGAACCAGTAAGAGTGGGAAGCTGTTGCCACCCTAGGGCTGAAGGGACGAGGGAAGGAAATAGTGTTACTTAAGCCGGGTGGGAGTTGGAGCCATGGAGGAGGGGCCTCCCAGTAGAAGAGGTAATTCTGAGGGTTGCAGATACTATCAGACACAGGAATGCCAAAGCAGAGAAAGAGCACAGAAAGAGCAGGGGAGAAATTCCCTGGCTTCTCTCTCCCACCACTCAGATCTCCTGCTGGTGTCTCCCACTGGCCAACCCCAGCTGCGTGCCAGGTGGCAAAGGAGACTGGGTGATGCAGTGCATAAGTTCCTGAGGCGCAGAACAGGGCAGAGAGGGGCAGAGAATGGATCTAGCAGTTGGGAGGGGCAAAAGAGGAACCAACACATCTCAATTCTCCAACAGAACAGCTAATATTCACGTCCCACTGACACCATCCCACAACATGATTCCATGTGTAAATTACAGGACAGACTATGAAGCCCTCTGAAACACACATATCCTTTGATCCTCAGGACGTCTCCCATTTTGCAGATAAGGAAACAAGCTTAGAGAATTTGTGACTCACCCAAGATCATCACACAGCTAAGAAATGGCACAGTTAAAACATGAGTTCAGGTTTGTGAGTTCAAACTTTTGAACCAAAATCAGGGCTCAATTTGCACACGCGGTTAGGGTGTATATTCTCTGGAACATCTCACCATTCCTACCCTCTCCGCTTTCTACACACACATACACCATGTTATGTTAATTCTTCTAGCTAACTTATCTTTTGAGTTGACCTTCTCCTGTTCTTCAACACTTCTGCTTAGGTCACCCTCATCTCTCATCACTCCTCCTTCCTGCTAACATAGGCCCATCAGCTCCCTCTTCAGCACCTCATCTCCTCACCAGCTGCCTCTTGCCTCAAATATTGAAATGCAGTCATGCACAGTGCTGCACTATCCAATACGGTCACCACGAGCCACTTGAAATATGGGCAGTGTGACTGAGGAGCTAATTTTCTATTTCATCTTAATAAATTTAAATTTAAAATGGATACTTGGGGACATCCCTGGTGGCGCAGTGGTTGAGGATTCTCCTGCCAGTGCAGGGGACACGGGTTCGAGCCCTGGTCCGGGAAGATCCCACATGCCACGGAGCAACTAAGCCCGTGCGCCACAACTGCTGAGCCTGCGCGCTAGAGCCCGCGAACCACAACTACTGAGCCCGCACGTGCCACAACTACTGAAGCCCGCGCGCCTAGAGGCCGTGCTCCACAACAAGAGAAGCCACCGCAACGAGAAGCCCGCGCACCGCAACGAAGAGCAGCCCCCACTCACCACAACTAGAGAAAGCCCGCGCGCTGCAACGAAGATCCAACGCAGCCAAAAATAAATAAATAAATAAATAAGATAAAATAAAATAAAATGGATACTTGGAGCTTTATCCCTGCCCCTCCCCCACCATCCTTCAGCACAGACTGTGCTTAGTAACTTTCTTCCAAGGAACAGTGTATAGAAAGGGAGAGAAAAAGTAACTTAAAGCGCAGAAACATGGCAAACACTACCTCAGTCAAGTGATCAAGATCAACATCACCAGTAATAACTCACGTTGATCGCATGTACCCTTGACATGATGCGATGAGAATGGCACTTCCCCTCCGTGGTCTCCCTCTGCAAATCCCATTTGGAAATATCAGCCAAACCCCAGTTGAGGGAAATTCTTCAAAATACCTGACCAGTAATCCTCAAAACTGTCAAGGTCACAAGAAACAAGGAAAGTCTGAGAAGCTATCACAGACCAGGAGAGACTAAGGATACATGATTAAATACAATGTGGTGTCCTGGAACAGAATAAGGACACTAGTGGAAAAACTGGTGAAATCCAAATACAGACTGGGGTTTAGTGAATAGTAATGTATCAGTGTTGTGCTTTGGGCTGTGACAAACGTCCACAGTAATGTAAGATGTTAACAACAGGGAAACACGTGAGTTCTATACAGGAACCTCGGTACCATCTCTGCAACTTTTCTGTAAATGTAAAATTATTCTAAAATAAAAACCTTATTTAAAATAAAAATAAAGAATAAAACTGCTATTCAAATCAGGTATTGGAAAACTTTTAAGTATGTTTGGAAAAACTTGAGTATGTTAACTTACTTTTCCAGCTGTAAATTTTAGGAAATCTAAATACAGATCAAGTATTTCCGGTGAAAATTTAGCATCTAAAATGAGATGTGTTACAAGTATAAAATACATACCAGATTTTGAAGACTTCATACAGAACAAAAGAAAGTATCTTAATAATTTCTAAAACACTGATTACACGTTGAGGTGATATTCTGGATATATTAGGTTCAATAAAATATATCACTAAAGGGCTTCCCTGGTGGCGCAGTAGTTGAGAGTCCGCCTGCTGATGCAGGGGACACGGGTTCGTGCCCCGGTCCGGGAAGATCCCACATGCCGCGGAGCAGCTGGGCCAGTGAGCCATGGCCGCTGAGCCTGCGCGTCCAGAGCCTGTGCCCCGCAACGGGAGAGGCTGCAGCAGTGAGAGGCCCGCGTACCGCAAAAAAACCCACAAAAAACAAAAAAACTATATATATATATATATATATATATATATATATATATATATATATATCTCACTAAAATTAATTTCACTTATTTCGTGTTTTTTAATATGGCTAGTAGAAATTTTAAATTACACATGTGACTTGTGTTATATTTCTATTGGGGGTTAGGAACATAGACCCTTGAGCCAAACAGCCTGGGTTGAGAACCCAGCTCTGTACCAAGAAACTGATTAACCTTGAGCAAGTTAGTTAACCTTTCTGGGTCACAGTTATCCATCTGTAAATAGAGTACCTACCTCACAGGGCGGTTGGGAGGATTCAGTAAGTTCATCTGTATAATGTGCTGAGTTATAGCAAGCACTGAAACATAGCGAGCACTCAATAAATGCTAGCCATTATCATTACAGTAGGGCTGTTCATAGCCAAAGGATGTTCGGAGGTTCAACAGTGCCGAAGTGATTCACTGCCAAAGCAGAGAGGAAACAAGGAGGAAGGATCCTCACCGCTTTCTTCTCCTGCCCTCCGCCTTCCTGCTTAGTCTCTATGGGAAGCTGGCCAGCCAGTGAGCCCAGGCGAGGCCATCCACAGTGCTCAACTTCCCCAGGCACAGAGTAAGGCAGAGAGAGGTGGGGAATTGATCTAGCAGGGGAACTCGGGGGGTGGGGTGGGAGTGAGACAAAGGAAGAGAAGCAACACACCTCACTACTCCTGTAGCAACCAAAAGCTTAAAGCATCCTGCTTTCCAAGCCCTCAGCCCCACCTCTCTTACCCACCTTTGATTCTCAGAACAGCCATGTTTAGTGAGTTTCCCTTAGCCCCTCCCACCACCTATTTTCTAGGGGACTCCGCCTTGCCACGCCCACAGCCTCTGAGCCATCACCTGTCCTGGACTCAGCCTTTTAGAGATGAGTCATGGACATAACGAGATGGACATTTTTTTTGCCTTATCACTGATTTCTTGCCTTTATTCTATAAAGGAAGTGGGCTGATCTTTGAAGGCAAAGAGCAGATATTCTCAATATTATGTACACCCCACTGCAGCCTGAACTGACTGATTGATGGTGATGATGGGAATGGTGATTAATGATTAATGACCTCAGAATTGTGTTTTGAGTGTTTTGGGTTTTTTTTCCCTACAAGATTCTTCCCAGTGTTCCTAATATCTACCTTAGCCGGCCAAGTCACCATTTCCTGAAATAAATGAAGCTGGGATGGATCTCCTTTGTGCAGGGTGAACTGACCCCACTAGCCCTCTTCTCATGCTGGCCATATGGTCTCGCTTCTGCTTGGTTTTTCCGGGGCACATGTGCAGGGAATCCAATAATGGAATCCAGCCAGCCCCTGGGCTATGATGTAAATAGGAATCTTCTAGCACCCCGACACTCCCTGGGGAATCTCTCTAATTAATTAAGTTTAAAACACACTCACACGCAAGTACTCTCTCTCATGGTGTTAGGTGGCCTTAACACTACTCTATTTTGGGGGTGTGGCTCTGCTTTTAAGGATAGGGAGCACATGATTCTGTGACCCTGGTTACTGAAGTGCTCAATCTCATTAAGCTCCTAAAATCATCACCTACTCCTAGGATCTCCCAATGGGCTGTTTCCCCTGCCAATATTTATGCATTTTAGGCTATTTTGTTAGGTGCATACACGTTTAGAATTGTTTTATCTTTCTGAGGAATTGAATCCTTTCTAATGATCTAGTGACCCCTCCTAACCTTGATAATGCTTTTTACCTTAAAGTCTATATTCCCCAATGTGGCTTTCTTTGGGTTAGTAATTGCCTGGTGTGTCTTTTTTATCCTGTTACTTTCTGCCTTTCTGCATACTTATGACTTAAGTGTGGCTCTTGTAATGGACATATAGCTATATTTTTAAAAACCCTATATCTGACAATTTGTTTTTTAATTGGCTAGTTTAATTCACTTGCATATTTGGTGAGTAACAGTTACTATTATATTTGGACTTGGCTTGCCATTTTTTAAGTTTTTATTTGTCCTGCTTTCTCTGTGATTCTTTTTCTTTCTCATTTCTTGCCATTTGTTGGATTGTTTGCGGCTTACTTTCTATTTATTTCTTTATTTCATTGCTCCTTTTTACTTGTTTGGACTTTATAGACTTTTTTTTTATTCTCTTGGTGATTACTCTTGAAATTTTATCATGTATCTTTAACTTACAAAGTCAAAAATTAAACAGCATTTTGACTTCCCTATAGAACAGGAATTGGCAAACTGTGGCCCAATGATCAAATCTGCCCATCACCTGTCTTTGTAAAAAAGGTTGATTGGAACACAACCACGTTCTTTCATTTTCATACTGTCTATGGCCACTTTCATGCTACAGTGGCAGAGTTTCACAGTCATGACAAAGACTGTATGGTCTGCAAAACTTAGAATATTTTCTATCTGCCCTTTCACAGAAAAAATTTGCCAACCCCTGTTCTCTAACATTATTCCTAAGGATTTGAGGAGATCTTAACTTCCCTCTCCTGACTTGTATGTGATTACTGTCCAATAGTTTATTTTTGTCATTTTTTCTTAACTCTATAAATTCAACTTTAGTATTCCTTTTTTCCCAAATATTATTTGTTCATATATATACATTTTTACATGTTTGCTCATATGCATATATGTTTCTAAAGCTCACCATTCCTTTTTGCATCTCAGATCATCCTTCCAACATAATTTTCCTTCTTCCTGAAGTATAACTTTTAGATGTTCCTTTAGTGAAGATCTTTTGGTAGCAAATCCCTTGGTTTTCGTGTATTTGTAAGTATCTTAATTTTACCCTCCTTGAAATATGATTTTCTGAGCACATAAGTCTAAGCTGTAAGTTATTTTCTCTCAACAATTGGGAAATATTATTCTACTGTCCTCTGATTTGCATTGTTGTTCAAGGCAACTGTTAGTCTAATTGTCATTCCTTTGAGGATGATCCATCTTTTCTCTCTGGCCCCTTTTAAGATCTCTCAGCAGTTGGTGTTCCGCAGTTGAATTATGATGTGTTTAGGCACGAATTTTCATTTTTTTTAATATCCTTCTTGGTATAAGTTATGATTCCTGTGTATGTGTTATTACATTTTTCATCTGTCTCGGAAGATTCATGACATTATCTCTTCAAATCAATCACTCTCTTTCTTCTTTCTCCCTCCCCCGGTCCCCGCCTTAGCTTGAAACTCCATTTACATTCCTGTTTGACCTTTTCATTCTAGCCTCCAATCACTTAATCTCTCTTTCGTATTTTCCATCTCCTTCCCTCTCTGTGCTGCATTCTGGGTAATTTCTAATCCTCTCTTCAGCCGGATTTAATCTACTGTTTAACCAGTCCATTTGGGATTTTGTTTCAATAATTGTTTTTTTATTTATAGAAGCTCCATTTAAAAAGTCTTCCTGTATAGCACAGGGAACTATATTCAACATCCTGTAATAAACCATAATGGAAAAGAATCCGAAAAAGAATACGTATATACATGTATAACAATCACTTTGCTGTATACCAGAAACTAACACAACATTGTATATCAACTATACTTTAATTTTAAAAAATCTTTCTGATTATTTCTCCTAGCCTACTGTTGCCTGCTTATCTGTGTGATTGCATCTTTTATGTCTTTAAACACTTCATACATAGCTGTTCTGCAGTCTGTGTCTGAAATTTTTTGTATGTCCAATCATGGTGGAGATCCAAATCTATCACATGTTGTTTATGCCACCTCTGGCTCATGGTGGCTTGCCTTAGCATGTTGTGAGCTTATTGCTTGATTTTAATCTGTGGGAGTCCTCTAGGTCTAAGGTGGGGAAGTTTTTTCCAAGGAGGATTTGCTTCAGCAGAAAGTTGAAGACACCTCTGATCTAAGACCACTTTGGCCACTGTGAGGCTCTTAGCTTAGTAAACGGGTCCCAGGATCAGCATGCCCACCTGAATGCTGGTCCATATCTCAGTATTCTTGTAAGTATTGCTATTGGTATCTACTCCCAGGGCACTTCCCCTCCACAACTACTGCTTGCAGTTTAAGGCTTCCTGCTCTGGTCCAGGTTTGGATTAGGTTTTGCTTGGTGGGTAGCTGTTGTGGAAGCCTTTGGGAATCTCTCCAATACCTGCAAGACCAGAAATGCCTTGAAGAGTGTTTTATACCCAGGACATAGCTGCTGTGCAGTGGGACAGTTCCTCAGAGCACTCCTTCTACCACCGACACACCCACCACCACCCCACCACCACCATATTGCTGGAAGGAGAAGGTTCACTGTTAAACTTTGAAACATACTGTTTTAGGGGGAAGTTTGGTTTTTAAAGGCCATTATTCAGGGACTTCCCTCGTGGCTCAGTGGTTAAGAATCTGCCTGCCAATGCAGGGGACACGGGTTCGAGCCCTGGTCCGGGAAGATCCCACATGGTGTGGAGCAACTAAGCCCGTGCGCCACAACTACTGAGCCCACGTGCCACAACTACTTAAGCCTGCGCGCCTAGAGCCCACGCTCCGCAAGGAGAGAAGCCACCGCCATGAGAAGCCCATGCACCGCAACGAAGAGTAGCCCCCGCTCGCCGCAACTAGAGAAAGCCGGCGTGCAGCAACGAAGACCCAATGCAGCCAAAAATAAATAAATAAATTTATTTAAAAAAATAAAAATAAATGCCATTATTCATTGTTTCACTTACTATGCCAAATATAAAATTAGCTGTCTTGGGCTTCCCTGGTGGCGCAGTGGTTGAGAGTCCGCCTGCCGATGCAGGGTACACGGGTTCATGCCCCGGTCTGGGAGGATCCCACATGCCGCAGAGCGGCTGGGCCCGTGAGCCGTGGCTGCTGAGCCTGCGCGTCCGGAGCCTGTGCTCCGCAACGGGAGAGGCCACAGCAGTGAGAGGCCCCCGTAACCGCAAAACAAACAAACAAACAAAAACCTAGCTGTCTTATTTAGTCACTAATTTCTCAGCCCTAATATTGAGAGTGGCTATAGGCCTCAAGACGCGTGCTTTTTGTGTACCAAGCTGATGTTTTTGCATATGGTACTTAAGGATAGATCCTGTACCATAAGTTAGTTTGCCTTTGCACTGATGATCTTGGCCAGGAGGCTGGCATTCCACTTGACTTAATCTCACATACACAGGGAAACTGTTGATATTTCAACACTACAGGAAGACATTATTTAGCCTTCATAGTTTGCTGTTTATTTACCAAATGCTTTACAATCCATGTTTTTGAGAAGTCACTTCTCAATGCCACTCAGAGAGAAAATCAGGCGGTCTTTGTGAGATGACTCAAACCTTCCAAACTTCTATCCCTTCCTCCTCTACACTTACCGAAAAAGTGACTCCACTAAAAATGAAAAATGGGCAGGCACATCCCTCTCTTTCCCGACACCTCTTCTTTCTGGATTAGGCATCAGGAAAGGGGGCTGATCCGACAAACGTGAAAACAAACCCTGGTACACTGACTTTTCTTTCTTTGAACCCCTGCTATGGCACAAGGGGGAAAACTTCGAATCCAGCCAGTATCAGTGCCGTCAACAAGTGCCCCTTTGCAGGGCTCCTTCCGTTACTGGGCAAACTACTCCTTGTATTCAAAGGTCTCCGCAGATACAGACAGTATGCTGTCACAAAAAGGACAGGAAGCCTTTAAGCAGGTGAAGCCTTGGGAAAACTGGGTGGGAAAGTATGGGAAGCATTCCAACTGTTTTGAGAAGACTTGAGGTCCCGAAGACTATGGAGAGAAGAAGAGAAGTTCACATTTATTGAACTCCTGTTATGAACCTAGTACTTTTCTTTCTTTCTTGAATAAATTATGAAAAAAAGTCAAAAATAACAGAGACTAAGGAGAATAACATCCATTTACCTGTCATCTATATTTAATAATTAACATTTTGTCATACTTGTTTCATCTATTTTGTATTTAGAATTAGTATTAGAGACATAATAATATTTTATCCTTAAAAACTTTATCACGCCCTATATAATCACAATGCCATTATCACACCTAATAAAATTAACAGTAATTCCCTAATATTATCTAACACTCATTCTATATTAAAAATTTCCTGTAATTGTCTACCAAATGTCTTTTGCAGCTGGTTGTTCAAACCAGGGTCCAATCAAGGCATTATATCTAACACTCTATTAACCCCGATGGTCCTAGTAGTTTTCATATCTTTTTATCTTTATAACAGTTCTAAGAGGCAGTTATCATTATTTCCATTGTACAAATGCAAAAATGGAGGCTAGAGAAGTATTTAGCCCAAGATAACACTGTCAGTAAGTGTGCAGAGGACATTTCCTGCTTTTTTAGCTTCTCAGCATCAAAACCCCCTTCCTATTTTGAATGAGTTCTATTGCATCTTGGTGAGGGTACTCCTGGTGGCCCAGAGGTAGGCACATAAACTAGTTTGTCAAATTTGATGCCTTGGTCTAGGACTCTGAGCCTAGAACAGCACTGTCCAGTTAAACTTTCTGCAGTGATGGAAATGTCCTACATCTGCACTGTCCAATATGGTACCACTGGTCACATGTAGCACGGTTCTAGACAGAATGATGCCAAGCTGCAGGGACATTTGAGAAATTATACACAGCATCGATGGCAGCATTTAGAGTCGTGGTGTCGGCAGCTCTGAGGGTTGGGTTGATGGTGGTGTTCTAGAGAAATCACTTGCCCACTTTCAGAGCCTGACCTCCTACTCAGCCTTTCAAATATCTGAACCACCCAACAGCTATTCAGTAAATTCTCCTTTTGCTTAAATGTTCCAGAGTCAGCTTCTATTGTTTGAAGTCAAAAGCCCCTTGGCAGACACTGCTAGTTGTCACCCAATTCCTTTCTCTCCTTAGAACAGAATCTCCATTTTTATCTGGGTGCAAGTTTTAGCTACTTGTGGCTACATAACTAAGTTCTGATCTATGAGACAGAGGTGGATGTGTGCTATACAAATTCTGGAGAGTATCTTTAAATAGGATACACTTTTCTCCTCCCAGCTGGCTGGAATATGGATGTGACGGGTGGAGCTTGAGCAGCCATTTTTGGACCACAAAGTAGAAACCAAGTCTTAAGGATGGCAGAGCATCAAAATACAAGGAGCCTGTGACCCTGATTCTAGAGTTGCTACAGCAGACTTTATTGCTTACATTTACGTGAAAGAGAAAAACTTCTGTCTTCTTTATGCCACTGCTATTTTTTTTTCTTTTTTGGCTGAACCTAATGCTACTGCTACTTTCCATCTGAACCTAATCCTAACTGATTAAAAACCCTGAGACAAGTGTGGCTGGTAGATCTAAATTTGAACCCACATCTGGGACGAAAAGTATGGGGCATAATTTAAACTTATTTTTCTCCAGGGCTATTCTCCACACACTGATTTTCATGTTTCTGTGGGCCAAGCCTATAGTTTGTAAGACTCATCCACTATCCTGCCTGTACACAGTGCTATTCTTTGATCCCATCAAGAGGGGCCCTATCCTTGGCCTTGACCATTAAAGAACCCCACTCTGGCTGGGCCCCTTCCCGCAGGATGTAGGAGGAGCCAGCAAGGTCAAAATCTTCTAGAACATGGTTTACGTGACAGGAACCTTGGAGTTCCCTGACCAGATGGCTCAATCCAGCTTCCAGAACCTGCATGGGCTTCTTCCCTGGGTTCTTCCTCCCAAAGGCAGATTGTGTAGCCAGTATGAATACCATATGCTAGAGGTAAGGCCATGGGGTAGCTGTTTGCAGGGACGTGCGAATAGAATTTAGGTGGAAACTCCAGCCCATTGGTCCATGTGCCCACAAGGCTCCTTATAGCAGGAGGTGGGGTCTATGAGGGAAGAGATGGGTGGGTGAGCTACAGGCTGGTGACCCAGGCTTCCTCTCCCCGTGCCATTACGGTCCAGCGCGGGACTCCAAGAAGTGCAATAACTTTAAATTCAAACCTGGTCTTCCAGGTCTTGCAAAGGTGTATTTCTCAAGGCAGGAGGACGGACATGTTTTGAATAACAGTTTATTCGCTTTATAACTTTTAAGTATTTAGATATATATTTGGGCATCCGTTTGTACTCTGGTTTCAGGACTTACAAATATCAGCAGTGAGGATGCTTGTATAAAAGCTTAAATACTACTTCCAACATCTGAAACAGCAAATAGCGCACAATCCCACGGCCTTCCTTCTGGGTTACTTGTTTTCCTTTCACTTCCTCTATTATTTTCTTGTTCTCTCCCTAAAGTTCCCCTCTGGTTGTGAGAAATCATTCGTAGGCTGGGACCTGGCTTTCTATTTCTTTCATGGCTCCCTGGCCCTTTAGCACAAAATGTTCTGGATATATTGGTTCTATGTCCAGTAAGTCTTAACACTGGATGTGCATCAGAAGTGTGAGGGGAATGCTTTAAAAATGTGGACTCCCTAGCCCCACCCTAGTAATTCTGATTTTGAAATCTGGGCAGGGGTTGAGGAATCTGTATTTTTTTTAAGTTGTACAGATGATTCTGAAGTACAGCCGTGGCTGAGACATTCGATGCAATGACCCACTGACTTACTCCTGACTAGAGACCCATGTCCTCAGAGACAGAAGAACAAGGGGGAAGAGATGAGAATGGGGTGAATTCAGAAGCTGAACCCCTGAGCCTTCCAACCCCTCCTCCTTCCAAGCTCTAGGCCACTGCATCTGCATCACATCTCCACTGGTCTCTTAGGGTACGGGATGGTTCTCATTAGCACTTCCCATTGCTCAAAGTTTGATCATGCATTTCAAAATCAGGGTGGTAGCTGGTGGTTCTCAAATGGGTATCTGTACCTCCTTACAATTTTTTGAGGGCATACTTCTAATCTAGCACAGTAATTGGTGTATAGTGGATACTCATTTAATGTTTATCTAAGAAAAATTATTTTTTAATTTTTAATTTATTTTTTAATTGAAGTATAGGTGATTTACAATGTCGTATTAGTCTCTGGTGCACAGAAAAGTGATTCAGTTATATATATATATATATTTTTTCTTTTTCATATTCTTTTCCATTATGGTTTATTACAAGATATTAAATATAGTTCCCTGTGCTCTACAGTAGGTCCTTGTTGTTTATTTTATATATGGTGTTTTTTTTAATTGAAGTATAGTTAATTTACAATGTTGTGTCAGTTTCGGGTGTACAGCAAAGTGATATGTGTGTGTGTGTGTGTGTATTCTTTTTCAGATTCTTTTCCACTATAGGTTATTTCAAGATATTGCGTATAGCTCCCTGTGCTATACAGTAGGTCCTGGTTGGTTATCTATTTTATATATAGTAGTTTGTATCTGCTAATCCCAAACTCCTAATTTATCCCTCCCCCACCCCTTTCTCCTTGGGTAACCATAAGTTTATTTTCTATGTCTGTGCGCCTGTTTCTGTTTTGTAAATAATTTCATTTGTGTCATATTTTATATTCCACATATAAGTGATATCATATGGTATTTGCCTTTGTCTGACTTACTTCACTTAATATAATAATCTCTAGGTCTGCCCATGTTGCTGCAAATGGCATTATTTCATTCTTTTTTATGGCTGAGTAGTATTCCATTGTGTATATATGTACCACATCTTCTTTATCCATTCCTCTGTCAATGGACATTTAGGTTGCTTCCATCTCTTGGCTATTGGGAACAGTGCTGCTACGAACAATGGCGTGCGTGTATTATCTAAGAAAAAGTCTTGACCTGAGTTCAAGGAGCACTGCATTTGGTTTGAGGAAAACATTAAGATCATTGGGGTTTTATATTCAGACCCCTTCAAAGAAACAGACTAAGTGTTCTTTTTAGTTTTATAAAACTGCCGACAAATGAACTTATTAGTAGCCAAATACTAGATTTTAAAAATACAAATCACCTTAAGGAAATACCCATCAACCCTTCCTGGTTATCTTTCATGGACATTTTAACCAAGACTTCTGATACTTACATTTTAATATTCCCATTATTTAAAATACAGTCAGATACAATAATAGGCAATCACAACCTACTTGAAGCCCTTAATGCGTCTTTCACTTTATACCATCTTTAAAGAGAAAGGTAAGTTCTTTTAGAAAACACATAACAAAGCTGAAACCCAACAAACGTTTAGATGGCACAAAACAAAACTTCAGAGCTGGGGGCCAGAGGTCCCGAAGAAGTTTTCTAAGGAAAAATCTTTGAGATGAACGGTCTCCATTGGTTTGCTGCCCAGCGTTTTTTCATTGGAGCTGCTATTGCACAAGATTGCAACAATAACAATAGCTTGATCTTTGTCTTGATCTCTGTTATTTTTGGCCCCAATAGGTTGAGATTATTTTCAATAACTACGCTGGAAACAGCTCTGTCAAGTCCCCTCTTTGTTTCACGCCACAGATCTTGACTGAAAATAGTACAATAGCTTCATTAGGAGCTATAAAAGGCTCCATGCCAGGAATCCTTGGGAAGCCACAATAGAAAGATACCAAGGCTGTTTAGGAGGATGAAATAAGAACAACTATCTACCAACGGGTCCGTTCAAGATGCTTTTCTTCCTTTGCTGGAACAAGCAAGTGACTGAGCCTCACCATTTGGGGTCTGCTTTTTGCAATAGCTTCACTGACCCTCAAAGCACCAAGCAGGAGTTTCTGGGGCTTACCTGGGGGTTATCAGACTCGATGCTTCATTTAAGACACACTGAGAGATGAGCGCCACTGCTAGGTTCGCTTGAAGAAAAATGTTCAATTGAAACAACCCCATTGCCAGTGTTTCTCAGAATAAAAGGAGCCTCTGCTAAGTGAGATAATTGTAGAGTATCATCTCCTCCACTTTGCTTTTTGCCAGAAATTTCTATTAACTTAGCAACATTCAGAGCCTTGTCAGAATTCCATATTTACAGTCCACAGACTTAATTGGGACCATACAGAGAGAATGGCAAGCATGGTCTAAGTTTCCCAGGGGCTTGGGATTATTGAAAAGAGTCACACGGTATGGGATGCAACTGAGGGGGCCCAACAGGGGGACGCAGGGGACTCAAAAGCAACATCTACAGCAGCATAGGGTATCTTGGTCTGTTTGACTTTTCCTCATGTGAGAATTTTTTTTAATTTAGAACCTTAAGCCAGAAAAAAATCTTTAGGACGATCCTCCCAGTTATTTTTTGTTTGTTTTTTCCTAATAAAATGACTGAGACCCAGAGACATATAGCAGCTAGATGTGAGACACAAGGTCACACAACTGGGCTGCGGCTGACTCACGCCTATTTGTTCATTCTCAACTATTAGAATATTTTTGGTAGCTAATGGTAAAAGCAGAAAAGGTCTGAGTGAATGAGAGTTAGCTACTCCACTGCAGCCTCAGGACAAGGTTATGAAGAAAGCAATTCTCAAACCATATTCTATTGCCTTGCATGAAAGGTTTACTCAAAAATAGACACGACCACCACAACATAGCATGACAGGGATTATGTTCTCATTACAGCCAGCATCAGGCAGTAAGAAATCCTCCTAACCAATGGTTGGGCAAGGGCCCACTTAGGGTTCAATTCTTGGGGGCCATCCCTAAGGGTACGAGCTATAGATGTCACTAGGCTCTTCTACCTGGTTCATGCAAGAGTAGAGAGTATTGCAAAAATATATGGGCAGGGCCACGTATCTTGAATTCATGTGATCTCACCAGTGAGAGGTCATTCATCATGCTAATTAACAAGTCCTTCATTTCACAGAAAAACCCTCTTTGTGACATTTGCTATGCTCATTAGCAAAACCCGGGTGATCTCAATAGCGGAAATGCATATAGTCGCAGCCTCTGGACGAGGGCCCCTCTGCTTAGAATGCCCGCAGACCAGCCCTGGGGTGTTCATCCTTGATTCACATCTGGGTTATTGCTTAACCTAAATTTGAGGCACACAATGTCACTCATAACTGGCGAGGAATTTTAACGTGAATCTCAGACATTATAACAAACTGCTTCACGGTGAAATAAGAATTCGAACCCAGGTCTTCTGATTCCATTCCAAAATCCTTTCCAAAGGGCCACATGCCTCTCTTCTAATAAAAAAAAATCAGCAAGTTTGCTAAACATATGCTAGAAAAGATGTCAAAAGAGTAAATCATGCATTCCCATGAAACTGGGATTCTTTGAAACTGGTTCCGAGGAACCTAGACTGGTGTGCCCTACAACTTCTACAAAGGAACATGCTTTGGAGCTGCGTGAGAACCCACCTTCTGAGTCCCATGGAGCCGTCAGAAGACGCAGGGGGTGATCTCTCAGTATCGCAGCGCAGGGGACTCTACGGAAAATTCTGTCTCGCTCACAAGGTGATTTTGCCTTCTGGCTTGTCTGAGTGGACCTCTGGGGTGTAGCAAGATGTACCCATAAGAGGCACTGAAGAAATACTTGTTAAGTTGTACTGAAAATCCTGCCGGTTCCCAGGGAGCCTGGGCGGGGGGATTTTGGGAATGTCCGTGGAGCACTGATTTAGGCTTAGAACTGTTTGTTTTGAATCCTTCTCTAAGATTTTGCATAATCCTGTGATTCTGGCCCTTGGCTGCATGTCAGATCATGTGAGTAGGTTGTAAAGACTCTCAGTGCCTAGTTCTACCCTAGAGCAATCAGATCAGAATCTCTGGGGTTGGGGTCCAGGCATTAGTATTTTCTTAAAGGTTTCTGGATGATTTGAATGTGCAGCCAGGGTTGAGACCCGATTGTCTAATTCAGTGCTTCTCAAACTGTGGGTGCAAGCCCCCTGGGGATCGCGTCAGCACGCAGATCCTGAGATTCTGCACTTCTAAGAACCTCACAGGTAAGGACGATGCAGACGTACGGCGGACCATACTCTGAGCGGCAAGGATCTAACCTCTCACCCCTCAAACCTTCTGAGAGCAAAACCACTAAAGCAAAATCTGAGATGGGCCAAAATAATCCAACTCAACCCCGTCATTTATCCTTCTGGAGAATGTGTGGAATCAACTTCGATGTGACTACAAAGCAAATAAAATGATTAAACACCTAAACATTTTGTAAAAACTGAACTTTGATTTCCCGCGGATTTGCCTTAAATGCTTAGAATATTTTCCAAATCACAAGGTAGCATGGCTCTACTTCCCAAAAGCTAACCATCTAATGTACCAAAAAAAAAGCCATCTCTGCATTCCCTATTTATTATGCCCTTCGTATTTACTGATTGTCTCGTATGTCACTGCCTCCGTAGTTAGCCTGTGAGAGCATGGTACCCGTGTCTGCGGTTCTTTTCACAGCTCTAGTTTAAGCCAGTTCATTGCAGGATCCAGGGAGGGACTGGAGGAAGCTGCGTCACAAACAGTCAGCTGGTCTGCAAACAGTGTAGGCGGCTGGCTAGGATAGGGCAATCTTTAAATGTAAACAAAGGAGAAGGCCGGGGCTCACTGAGTGGCCTTTTCGCTACACCTGCACAAGCAGACAGCGACTGACATCAGCTGCAGCCGCCTGAATCTGAAGGACGAGCGAGAGAATTTTGCCAACTCAGAAAGAACGGAAAAGCCAAGCCACTACCCACAGAGCCCAAGGTGCGCGCCTGTGAATTATGTTATCAGCTGCACAGCAGGACTGCAGAAAGCACTAACTATGAACAATATATAAATTACAGGGGTCATTCAATGAGCAGATCAAGTGCAATTAAAATGCAAAAGACTTTTCTTTTTACCTGACTCAGAAAAAAATTTTTGCGACACAAGGGTGTCTCAAATTGTCCAGTAGAGCAGGGGTGGGGGGAGGGAGAGAGGTGTGTGTGTGTGTGTGAACCTGATTACTGAACTCAAAAAGGCTAATGTGCAATTTGTGTTCTTTTTATGTAGATTAAATGCACTGACTGCAGCTTGTACCGCTTAGATACTCAGCAGGGAGTCAAAAGCTTGGGTATCAGTCAACCACAGCCAGCAGCTAAAGCATGGGGCCAAATCTGTTATTGTGCCTTAGATGAGACACTTAATCTAATCTAATGGGAGCAAACCGCCCTGGACAAATAAAAGGGCATTACCAGCAGCACGGTAGCTGTAATGTTAAGAGGAAGCACCAAATATTTTTTGTGATAACATAATTAATGACTTCTCCAGTCTCCTGTTTGCTCTTTAAAAATTCTGCCTTCCAGCTCACAGTGGCTTGTCTCACAGCCACCCCATGGAGAGCCTCAGGATGTACATAACAGGAGGCAGCAGTCCGCCTTCTCACCCTCTCGGGAGCCATGTGTCCTAGGTTGCCGCAATCAGAAAAAATGTATATTTTTCCCCTGGAGCCATATCTATACCCTCAAGCAGTGTGAAAACATCATTGGGTTTTGATGAATTTGCCTTATTAAAGCAAACAAGAGCGAGGCAGATTGGCCAGGATGCCTGAGGTGGGGCATGAGATGCTACGCTTCCAGCAAGCTCCCAGGTGATGCCAGTGCTGCTGGCGTGATGGCCTCTCCTCCCAAGGTGAGGGATCTCAGACACCAAGGCAGAAGTCCCAACACCCTCTGGGACCTATGCTCAGCAGTCACACAACTGACACTTCTGCCATTTTCTAATGGTCACGCCTTCCAACCATGAGTTCACTGCGGGAGAAGACTACACAAGGGTGTGAATACCAAAAGGCAAGACTCATTGTGGGTCATCTTGGAGGCTGGTGACCACACCAAATAAGCCAAGGCGCCCTATTCCTTCTGCAAAACACAAAGACTGAGGTCCATGGCTCACTGAATGCTCACAGCCACACTCTAATACAGCATACACTTCTGCTCCCAATAGCTGGGTCCTACACCTACTAAGAGTTGATTGTGTTTGATTCCAAACCTGTTTATGACGATCGTTCCAGTTGTACTTTTTATTAAAATTTAGTGCTTTATACGACACGTGAATTAACGAAATATGAACGCAAAAAGGAGTCGTTTCTATGGGAACAAAGCTGAAAATTTTGGAAAGATGTAATAGTAACGGGTAGCTAAAAATGCTTTTGAATTCTCTGACATAAATCATAGCAATGTTTTCTTAGGTTAGTCTCCCAAGGCTATAGAAATAAAAGAAAGAATAAAAAACTGGGACCTAATCAAGCGTATAAGCTTTTGCACAGCAAAGGAAACCATAAACAAAATGAACAGATAACCTACGTAATTGGAGAAAATATTTACAAATTATGAGACCTACAAGGGCTTAACTTCCAAAATATATAGACAGCTCATACAGCTCAATAACAAAAAAACAGCCCAATCAAAAAATAGGCAGATGGGCTTCCCTGGTGGCGCAGTGGTTGAGGGTCCGCCTACCGATACAGGGGACACGGGTTCGTGCCCCGGTCCGGGAAGATCCCACATGCCACGGAGCGGCTGGGCCCGTGAGCCATGGCCACTGAGCCTGCGCTCCGCAATGGGAGAGGCCACAACAGTGAGAGGCCCGCATACCGCCCCAAAAAATAAAATTAAAAAAAATTTAAAAAAATATAGGCAGATGACCTAAATAGACATTTCTCCAAAGAAGACATAGAGATGGCCAGCAGGCACATGAAAAGATGCTCAATATTGCTAATTATTAGAGAAATACAAATAAAAACTACCATGAGGTATCACTTCACACCAGTCAGAATGGCAATCATTAAAAAGTCCACAATATTAAATTCTGGAGAGGGTGTGGAGAAAAGGCAACCCTCCTACACTGTTGGTGGGAATGTAAATTGGTGCAGACACTATGGAAAACAGTATGAAGATTCCTTAAAAAACTAAAAATGGAGTTGCCATATAATCTGTTGACAGCAATCCCATTCCTGGGCATATATCTGGAGGAAACCCTAATTCGAAAAGATACATGCACCCCAATGTTCATAGCAGCACTATTTATAATAGCTAAGACATGGAAGCAACCTACATGCCCATCAACAGATGAATGGATAAAGAAGGTGTGGTATGTATACACACAATGGAATACTACTCAGCCATAAAAAGATTGAAATAATGCCATTTGCAGCAACATGGATGGACCTAGAGATTATCATACTAAGTCAGACAGAGAAAGACAAATACCATATAATATCTATTATATGTGGAATCTAAAATATGATACAAATGAACTTATCTATGAAACAGAAAAAGACTCACAGACAGAAAACAAACTTACGGTTATCCAAGGGGAAAGCGGGTGGGAGAGGGACAAATTAGGAGTTTGCGATTAGCAGATACAAACAAGGCCCTAATGTACAGCACAGGGAACTATATTCAATATCCGGTAATAAACCATAATGGAAAAGAATATGAAAAAGAATACATACATACACACACACACACACACACACACACACACATAACTGAATCACTTTGCTGTACACCAGAAACTAACACATTATAAATTAACTATACTTCAATTTAAAAATAGACAAAAATTACTGTTGAATTATGTGTGTGCCAAACAACTGTAAAAGATTGAAAATCATTAAAAAATTGGGAGGATTATGCACTGAGCCTGTTTCACAAATGTCTTACATTCTTGCTCTACTTTCAAAACTAGAAATCATAGACAGTGCATTTTAGGGACAGTTCATGAGAGAAGGAGAGCCTGTAACTCCTATCAGCAGATTTATATTCAAAGAAAATGACTTGGCTATACAACAAAAGTTTAGTGAATGAATGTATATTTACATGTTTTAACTTAAATAAAATATCTACAGTTCGTATATACCATTTTTTCAATGATTCCCTGTTTTAACTATCTTTTTTTTTTTCAGTTAACCAACCAAATTCTGGTTCAGATGGATGGGTACAAAGCATACATTATAAATGGGAAATTGCTCCCGAACTGGCACTTTTGTTTAGAAGTAGGATGAAAGAAGGATAGAGCTAGAGAGAAGGAGAGGCTAGACCATCTGGTTCTAGAAAGTTCTGCGACTGGAAGGCAATTTATCTGCAATCTCACTTACTTGCTACCAGTAAGGTGGAGCCACAGCTGCCCTATTGTACACATGCCTGGGGCTTCATAATGTCTTCTGGTGGCTTCTTTTCCCTCTCAAGGCCGTCCTTGCCATTTATTTTAACCTGATTTCACTTGCATGCAATGCTTAGGGAGAGATATAGCTTTCTGCCTACCAAAAGCTCATGCTCCCCTTTCCGTGGTATTGTTGTAGGAAATGGTTACCCTGACAGGGCGTACATTCTCCAGCCCCATTTCCACCCATATGTGGCCTTGTAACCAGTTCGCATCAATGAAATATGACTGGAGGTAAGAGGCAGCACTTCTGGGCTGGGACTTTGCAGAAGTCAATGTACCTTATCCATGGTTTTTCTCCTCCTGCTGGCTGTTCGCACAGGACTGAGGCTCTGGGGGATGGTAGAGTACAAGGTAGAAGAAATCCTGAGTCCCTGAGTCACTCACTTGCCATGGGAAAGTCACTCAGTCGCTGGCCAGGACCATCATGTGTCAAGACACTTAAATTCGGAGAGTCGTTTGTTACAGCAGCTAGTGTTATGTCACTTCAACTAACACAGGGGCTGCTCACCTGGGACTTGCCCTTCTTCATTATTCTGCACCCCCCTCCCTCCCACCCTAGCCTATTACATCTCATTGGGATTATTTTTTTTTCTGGGTATGAGTTGTGGATTCTTAACCTGAGGGGTCTATACAATTATATGCAAAACGTTGTCTATAGGTGTATTTTTCTGGGAAGAGGGTCCACTGCTTTTGTGGACTTTTCATATGGGCCTGGGAGCCCCTCAAATTATTACAAAGAGCTGCTCTAAGAGATTCACCTTCAATGTCACATTCCTAATTTAATCCATGACCTTAACTCACCCTATGATTTAGAGATCTGAGTATCTGTGGGCAATTCATGGACGCAGCTTAAAGTGAAAGCAAAAGTAAAGAGCTCACACTAGGTCGTGAATGCAAATGTACGAGCACATCATGGACATCGTGGAATGAATAGAAAGCAAATCGGTGGACTGAAGAAGCTGAACGGAAACCCCCATCTGAGACTTATTAAGTAGCTGTCTTTCTCCTGTTGTATAAGTACAGCTCCGAACCATATCTTGGTGACTTAAAAGAGCTACCATGTTCCTTTCCAACAGCCTAATTTATGGCATAGGACTAAGGAGATCCTGTTTCTTTATATACTGAGAAGCAGTTCTTCTCTAGCTCAACTCATACTTCCTGAGAGTTTAGGTCCAGCAAAACCGTGTTAATGCCAGGGCAATGAAAAATTTTGCGGGGGGCGGGGCCTGTAGGACTCTGCAAAGGACTGGAAATATGAGACGGTGGCTCATGCCTGTCCCAAGCATTGAAAATTACTGGGTGGAACGAAGGGTCTCCAGAGAGTTTATTATTCATATGAAGGTGTCTAGTCTCCTCTTCAGAGGCTGGGAATGACCTGAATTCTAAGCTAGGGTTGACATAGAGCTTCCCCATTTGCTTAGTGTCTTTTTTTCGCTCCGCGGCATGTGGGATCTTCCCGGACCGGGGCACGAACCCATGTCCCCTGCATCGGCAGGCGGACTCTCAACCACTGCGCCACCAGGGAAGCCCGGCTTAGTGTCTTTTAATAGAGCGGACGTGAGTGTATCACGTTCATCTGGAAGGAGTGTGGAGGACTACGGAGCCACCACACAAAGTCCCTTTTCCCCAAGAAGCAAGCACGCGGGTAGGAGGTAGGAATATTCACCCAAGGTAAGTGAGTGTTAAACTTGCAGGATTCCCCCCCACCAACCCCATGTTTTTAACTAGGGTCTACTGATATCTTCTCTTGTTGCCCAGTTTGTAGACAAGGTTTCATACCCTCTGTTCTTTGAACATTCTGGACCTTATTTTGAATCACCTGGGAGTCTGGTCTAAAATGTAGATTCCTAGGTCCTACTCCAGACCTCCCGAATCAGCACCTCAGGAGTACAGCCCAGGAACTGCCTTTTAAACACATGCCCCAGGTGATTCTAAGTCTCACTGGTTTGCCCAGCACTGGTCCAAAGTTTCTGAGGAGTGGCAGCTCTGGAATGTCTTACGCTGTGGCACGGCACTGTGTTCTACAGGGTCGGAGGGGGGCTAGGAGACACGTCTGGCTGCACTGGCGAGCAGTCATCTAGCTGCTCCATGGTACCTGCGTGTTTGTTCACAGTGGCTTTGGAGGCTGCAGGTCTGTGACAAGCTGCGGACACAGGTCTCTGTTCCGCAGGATGGGGTTTGTTAAGGCTGTAAAGAATAAGACCTACTTCAAGAGACACCAAGTGAAATTTAGAAGAAGACAAGAGGGTAAAACTGATTACTATGCTGGGAAATGCTTGGTAATCCAGGATAAAAAGAAGTACAATACACCCAAATACAGGATGAGTACATGTAACCAACAGAGATATCATTTGTCATATTGCTTATGCCCGTAGAGAAGGGGATATGACAGTCTGGGCGGCTAATGCTCATGAACTCCCAAAGTATGGCGTGAAGGTTGGCCTGACAAATTATGCTGCAGCACACTGTACCGGTCCACTGATGGCCCAAAGGCTTCCCAATCAGTTTGGCATGGACAAGATCTATGAAGGCCAGGTGGAGGTACCCAGCGATGAATACAATGTGGAAAACATTGACGGTCAACCTGGTGCCCTCACCTGCTATCCGGATGCAGGGCTTGCTAGATTTACTACTAGAAATAAAGTAGGGCCTGAAGGACGCTGTGGACGGAGGCTTGTCTATCCCTCACAGTACCAAACGGTTCCCTGGTTATGATTCAGAAAACAAGGCATTCAACACAGAAGTACACTGGAAGCACATCATGGGTCAAAATGTTGCAGATGGGAACCCTCTTGCACTGTTGGTGGGAATGTAAATTGATACAGCCACTATGGAGAACAGTATGGAGGTTCCTTAAAAAACTAAGACAGAACTACCATACGACCCAGCAATCCCACTACGGGGCATATGCCCTGAGAAAACCATAATTCAAAAAGAGTCATGTACCACAATGTTCATTGCAGCACTATTTACAATAGCCAGCGCATGGAAGCAACCTAAGTGTCCACAGACAGATGAATGGATAAAGAAGATGTGGCACATATACACAATGGAATATTACTCAGCCATAAAAAGAAACGAAATTGAGTTATTTGTAATGAGGTGGATGGACCTAGAGTCTGTCATACAGAGTGAAGTTAAGTCAGAAAGAGAAAAACAAATACTGTATGCTAACACATATATATGAATCTAAAAAAAAAAAAAGTCATTTAGAACCTAGGGGCAGGACGGGAAGAAAGACACAGACCTACTAGAGAATGGACTTGAGGACAGGGGAGGGGGAAGGGTAAGCTGGGACAAAGTGAGAGAGTGGCATGGACATATATACACTACCAAACGTAAAATAGATAGCTAGTGGGAAGCAGCCGCATAGCACAGGGAGATCAGCTCGGTGCTTTGTGACCACCTAGAGGGGTGGGATAGGGAGGGCGGGAGGGAGGGAGATGCAAGAAGGAAGGGACATGGGTATATATGTATATGTATAGCTGATTCACTTTGTTATAAAGCAGAAACTAACACACCTCTGTAAAGCAATTACACTCCAATAAAGATGTTAAAAAAAGTTGCAGATGATATGCATTACCTAACTGAAGAAGATGAAGATGCTTATAAGAAACAATTTTCTTAATACATAAAGAACAAAACTCCAGACATGATGGAGAGATGTATAAGAACGCTCACGCTGCTATATGAGAGAATCCAGTCTATGATAAGAAGCCTAAGAAAGAAGTTAAAAAGAAGAAGAGGAACCATCCCCAAAGGTCTCTTGCCCAGAACAAAGATCAGGTAGCTCAGAAGAGGGCAAGCTTCCTCGGAGCCCAGGAATGGGCTGCTGAGAGCTAGTAAACCAAACCACACTTTTCTATGAAGATTTTTCAGATAAAGACAGTAATAAACGTATTGACCAAGCAGCTCCCCCAAAAGTGTGGCTTTGGAGGAAGTTAATTATGGGGATACTAAAGCCTACCCCCCAGCCATGCCACGTAATGGTATTACCCTACTTCCCACCCCCCTACAAGCTGGAAAAGATGCTAAAGCCCAAGGGACAATGTGATTTGTACTTTGAATGAGACACAAAGATAACTTTTTAAAAATTCAGCCTCCTGACACGTGTACCTCAATACCCCATATGAAAACTCAATGCATTTCCATTAAGCCTCAGTGTTTAGCACGTCCCCTTTCCTCTCTCAGCTCAGGACTGCAGCACCTCCCGAGGGTGAGCCTGGATGCCCTCCCTGTGGTTCTAAGCACCTAACAGACCCTCTTGGCATCTCCAAACATCGTCCTGCTCCCTCTACACACCCCAGGCTGCTTGCTGCAAACGTCTGTAACTATCTACGAGAACACACGTAGCTGGTGCTCAGGGCAAGACGGAAGTGCTGGAGAGTTGGTCCCCCTGAGAGCAGCCCTCAAACAATGACAGGTGGGGAGTTGGCGGAGAAATACCCCAGCTTCCTCATCCCACTGGTGGGATAACTCTGGAACGTGTTCAACACTCTCCCCAAGAGGTCCCTGCTGGGGTTGATCTCCAAGAGCCCATGATGGGCACTTGCTTCTTATCACATGCAGCTGTGGCTCCCTTCCCTTCTCTCCTCACTCCTCCACTTTCCAACCAGTGTTTCCGGGGACCTCCTTCCAAATAACCAACTTGCATGTGAGTTTCTGTCTGAGGGCACCCCTCGGGATGTAAAAGACACAAAGGTGATCTACCAGCTCTGAATGGAGCCTGGCACTGTAAGAGACAAGCGTGGAGGCCAGCAAACCCCTGTATCTGTAGCATTTTGGCGTGATTGTCTAAATCATCGGACTGATTTCTGCTCCCTTTTTGCTGAGCTCTGTGCAAAACCTGCGGATGATGAGTAACCTTGATAGCCTGTTTCCATTGCTCCTCCTAAATTATGAGCCTTTTGCTACCTAGAGTGACAGGAGCAGAGCCACGGCAGTCCCGGTGTGCCCTGTTGCAGACTGAACCTTCCGTGCTCTACGTCAGCAGGTCAAGATCCCAGCACAATGTGGGGTCTCGCGAGGTTGCTGATCCACACCGTGGGGAATCCTTGGGGGACAGGACATCCCACGTTTGTGCATTCTTTTAACAAATGTATATGGAGCACTAACTGCTAGTCAGGGTCTGGGGAATATGGAAGGAATGTGCGTAAGTTAAGTCTGGTCAGGCTGTTGCTAGATAGAACTCTGCCAGCCCCTGCCCCGAGGGGCCTGGCCACACGGAAGATCCCATCTCGTCCAGCCTAGATGAAGCCAGAGCCCGCTGAATGCTCTCCCTGCATTTAGTTCAGGCCTCTCTGCTTCACCCTCCATGCTGGGAGCAGCGCTGTCCTTCTGAAATACAAGACTGCCTATCACGCCCCTGCTCAATGATCGTCGGTAGCTCCACTATGCCTATGAAATAAAGGACAAACTTCGGATTATATATGCAGCCAAGGGCTCTCAAGTCTGACTCCAAACCAGCCTTCCACCCTCCTTTTCCGCCACGTCCTCCCCTTCCCAGCAGGTAGCTTGGACTCCCCCAAACACCCTGTGTTCTTTCAGACTGCTGTCCTCTGTTGCACATGCTGCTCCTTAGGCCTGAATTTCACTTAGCCCTTTAGCCAACCCCCAGTCATTGTCGAGCACCCACTTAGAACGGCACCTCTTCCATGAAGACTTGCTCGCCCCTCCGTCTACCTCCAACAGCACCAACAGCCGCGTCTCCTGCGTACCTTGCTATTGGCACACGCGCAGCAAATTCAGTACTGAGCACGCTATGCTGTCATTGTTTCTGAGTCTGGCTTCTCCCAGAAGACTGTGAGTGCATAGACAGCAGGGATGTCGCCATTTTGTTCATCTTTGTACCCTACTTGTGGGCTTGAGAGAATGCCTGGCACACCGTACACCTGTAAGAAATGCTTGTGAACGCCCGCCCGGGCCTCAGAAAGCCCAAAGGAGATTTAACCCTTTCTCTCCAGTAATTGATACCATTCCTGGTGTAAGATCTGCTCCACACAGCTGGATGGGAATGTTCGCTTGTGCTGTGCTCTCAACTGCTTCTGTTTTGGGGAGCCCGCAGTTCTCTCCCTTGATGTATAGCTGAGCTCTGGAGGTTGCCCCAGGATGTGAGGTCACCAGGGTGCTCTGAGGTGGCAGATGCCAAAGCTGAGCAGGTGGACTTTTATTGCCCCAAGGGTGCATTGTGCGGCTCCCTGGCAGGAGCAGGCAGAAAGCTGATGACATCACAGCCCCTTACAGACATCCACAGAGAGCCCTCAACTCTGAGGGGTGACGAGGAGAATCAAGAGGGGAAGGAATCAGACCGAGGTGCATTATGCCTGGAGGACTTGAACCATCATTCACAGGTGGAGGGAAATGTCTCAGAAGGGACAAGCCAAGGAGTTATCTGTTGGTATTCAGGGAAGAGAGGTGTGTACGCAGTAACCTCACAGGTACTCAAGTGAGGCCGGCAGCCACTTACTTCTCCCAGAGGGCTGGTGGCAGTGCCGGCCTGGACAACCTTTGATCATCCTCAAACTAGAAAATAATTAAGCAAACCTCTTCACTCGGCTTAGAGCCCACTTCTTTAAGGTACAGACCAGAATGCTTCATTCTTGAGAGATCTGGACTTTGTAAGTGCTTACTACAAACTGGACCAGGCAAGATGCTATGTACTTTCTGGGCATCAACTCAGTGAACGCCCATAATGAACCCTGGTTGGTAAGTTTCATAATTATCCCCCATTTTACAGATGAGAAATCAGAGGCTCAGTGAAGTTAGGTAACCTGGCCATACTCACACCGTCAGTACGGAGCAGAGCTGCGATTCTTACCAGTTCTATCAGACCCCATGGTCTGTGTTTGGCACTTCTACATGATGCCACCCTGAGTACCATGCTTCCCCTGATGTCCAGAGATAGGGGCCCTGGCCCCTGGCACTTGGCCACTAACTAGCTGTGCTGCCCTGGAAAAGGCACCCAATTTTCTGGATCTCAATAATTGTGTATGAGTTGGACCAGCCGATCTGTAGACCTCCTTCAGATTTAGCATTCTATGAGGCTATGGTGGAATCATATTTTCTTTCATGCATGGTTATCAAAGGTGGGTATCCGGGGCCTAAGATCGACCGGTAGAATATGAAATTGATTAAGTGCCAATTAAGTAGTTGGCATATTTCTGAATCGTGGTATAAGAAGGGCTTTCATTGTCATTTTTAGGCAGTTGCATTGATAAACTTGTTCTTTTTTACTCTTAAAAATTATGCTTTATTACAGTTCTCTAATATATAAAACATTGTGGGCTTTGGCACCCAGAAAATCAAATAGATCAATGGATCAGAATAAAGTATCCAGAACATGTACGTGAGCACTTGATTTATGATAAATGATTCACAGTAGAGCAGTGGGAAAAGTACAGTCTTTGCAAAGAATGGTGCTGGATAAATGGGATAGCCATACGTAAACCATGATGTGTCTTCGCCCCTTACACACCACGTACAAATGCCAATGCCAACTGGATCAACTGGGTTACAGATCTAAAACTGAAAAATAAAGCCACAACTTGATAAAAGTTGAAGGGCCAGATTTTTAGTCCCTTTAACACACTCTGGTTCTCAAGCGTTAAGCCCCTTGGGTGGGTCTGCCCATCTCAGGCTGTCAACTTCCTGAAGACAGTAACTCTCTTTCAAATGCTGTTTGTGACAGCTAGTGGGAACCTGCCGTATAGCACAGGGAGCTCAGCTCGGTGCTTTGTGGTGACCTAGATGGGTGGGATGGTGGGGGGTCGGGTGGGAGGGAGGTCCAAGAGGAAGGGGATATATGTACACATATAGCTGATTCACTTTGTTGTACAGCAGAAACTAACACGCCATTGTAAAGCAACTATACCCCAATAAAAATAAACTAATAAAATAAAATAAAATGTTCTTTGTAAGCACTGGTGAATATCACAAATGGGTGAGTGATGAACACCTCTGGGGATGACGATCATGGTGGTTTAATTTAATAACTGTGTTTTCAGGTTTATTTGGGGCTTTAACAATCACTAGAAAGTGTTCCAATTACTACTACTGTATAACAAATTATCCCAAGCCTTAGTGACATAGAGCAATACGTACTATGCCCATGGATGGACTCTCGAGTCAGTAATTCAAACAGGGCACAGTGGATGGCTTGCCTCTGCTCCATGTTGTTGGGGACCTAAGTTAGGAAGATTCAGTTGCTACAGGTGACTGAATGGCTGGGGGCTAGAATCACCTGGAGGATCTTCACTCACATCTGGCAGTTGATCCTGGCTGTTGGCTGGGACATCTGTTTATCAGAACATATACATATGGCCTCTTTGTGTAACTGCTTGGGGTTCCTCACACCATGGTGGTCTCATGATGGCGGGACTTCTTTCATGGCAGTTCAAGGCTCTAAGAGTGAATGCTTCAGAAGGCAAGGCAGGGGACTTCCCTGGTGGCGCAGTGGTTAAGAATCTGCCTGCCAACGCAAGGGACACGGGTTTGAGCCCTGGTCCGGGGAGATCCCACATGCCGCCGAGCACCTCAGCCCGTGCACCACAACTACTGAGTCTGCGTGCCACAACTACTGAAGCCCACGTGCCTAGAGCCTGTGCTTCACAACAAGAGAAGCCACTGGAATGAGAAGCCCATGTACCGCAACGAAGAGGAGCCCCCGCTCACCACAACTAGAGAAAGCCCGCGTGCAGCAACGAAGACACAACGCAGCCAAAAATAAATTAATTTTTAAACAAAGCAAGGTGTAAGCTGTTATCACCTTTTATAACTTAACCTTATACGCTACTTCCACTTCATTTTATTGGTTATAAGTGAGTCATTAAGACCAGATAAGGTTCAAGGGGAAGGAATATGGTCCCCCACCTCTAGAAGGGAGGAGTGTCAAAGCTGGCACTGCATTTTCACTCTTCATAGGGCAGGAACTGTGTCTTAGTTATCTCTGAATCCCTACCATCTAACTTGGGTCATGGCACAGAGTAGAAACCCAATGAGTGACTGGTAGTTAAAGCAATGAATAAGTGAATGAAGGAAGGAACCGTTATCCCATTGGAGAGGGTATCTCTGAGGAGTATAGACATTTAGTCTTTTTCACTTATTTTTGTGTTTGCATTGGATTTGGTTTTTTATTTCAACAATAAAATAAATCATGGTATGTAAAAGACCTGCAGAGTAGAAAATAAGGTCAATGGTATTATGACACTTTTGCTCTTAAGGAGCATTCTATGGTCATTAATTCTTCCTCAACCCCATATAGTCTCCTATTTTGGGATATGTTCCATGGTTTCCAACAGGACATTTTATTTTATTTTTTTGAATTTTATTTATTTTTTTATACAGCAGGTTCCTATTACTTATCCATTTTATACACATTAGTTTATATAGGTCAATCCCAATCTCCCAATTCATCACACCACCACTCCCCTCACCACCACTTACTCCCTTTGGTGTCCATACATTTGTTCTCTGCATCTGTGTCTCAATTTCTGCCCTGCAAACTGGTTCATCTGTACCATTTTTCTAGGTTCCACATATATGCGTTAATATATGATATGTTTTTTTCTTTCTGACTTACTTCACTCTGTATGACAGTCTCTAGATCCATCCACGTCTCTACAAATGACCCAATTTCGTTCCTTTTTATGGCTGAGTAATATTCCATTGTATATATGTACCACATCTTCTTTATCCACTCATCTGTCGATGGGCATTTAGGCTGCTTCCAAGTCCGGGCTATCGTAAATAGTGATGCAGTGAACATTGGGGTGCGTGTGCCTTTTTGAATTATGGTTTACTCTGGGTATATGCCCAGTAGTGGGACTGCTGGGTCATATGGTAGTTCTATTTTTAGTTTTTAAGGATCCTCCATACTGTTCTCCACAGTGGCTGCATCAATTTACATTCCCACCAACAGTGCAAGAGGGTTCCCTTTTCTCCACACCCTCTCCAGCATTTGTTGTTTGTAGATTTTCTGATGAAGCCCATTCTAACTAGTGTGAGGTGATACCTCATTGTAGTTTTGATTTGCATTTCTCTAATAATTAGTGATGTTGAGCAGCTTTTCATGTGCTTCTTGGCCATCTGAATGTCTTCTTTGGAGAAATGTCTATTTAGGTCTTCTGCCCATTTTTGGATTGGGCTGTTTGTTTTTTTAATATTGAGCTGTTTATATATTTTGGAGATTGTTGGTCCATTGATTCGTTTGCAAATATTTTCTCCCATTCTGAGGGTTGTCTTTTCGTCTTGTTTGTAGTTTCCTTTGCTGTGCAAAAACTTTTAAGTTTCATTAGGTCCCATTTGTTTATTTTTGTTTTTATTTCCATTACTCTAGGAGGTGGATCAAAAAATATCTTGCTGTGATTTATGTCAAAGAATGTTCTTCCTATGTTTTCCTCTAAGAGTTTTATAGTGTCCGGTCTTACATTTAGGTATCTAATCCATTTTATTTTATTTTAATTTTTTTTTGCGGTACACGGGCCTCTCACTGTTGTGGCCTCTCCCGCTGCGGAGCACAGGCTCCGGACGCGCAGGCCCAGCGGCCACGGCTCACGGGCCCAGCCGCTCCGCGGCATGTGGGATCTTCCCGGACCGGGGCACGAACCCGTGTCCCCTGCATTGGCAGGCGGACTCTCAACCACTGCGCCACCAGGGAAGCCCCTCTAATCCATTTTGAGTTTATTTTTGTGGATGGTGTTAGGGAGTGTTCTAATTTCATTCTTTTACATGTAGCTGTCCAGTTTTCCCAGCACCACTTATTGAAGAGGCTGTCTTTTCTCCATTATATATCCTTGCCTCCTTCGTCATAGATTAGTTGACCATAGGTGCGTGGGTTTATCTCTGGGTTTCTATCCTGTTCCATTGATCTATATTTCTGTTTTTGTGCCAGTACCGTATTGTCTTGATTACTGCAGCTTTGTAGTATAGTCTGAAGTCAGGGAGTCTGATTACTCCAGCTCCGTTTTTTTCCCTCAAGATTGCTTTGGCTATTCGGGGTCTGTTGTGTCTCCATACAGATTTTAAGATTCTTTGTCATAGTTCTGTAAAAAATGCCATTGGTAATTTGATAGAGGTTCCTTTGAATCTGTAGATTGCTTTGAGTAGTATAGTTATTTTCACAATATTGATTTTTCTAATCCAAGAACATGGTATATCTCTCCATCTGTTTGCATCATCTTTAATTTCTTTCATCACTGTCTTATAGTTTTCTGCATACAGGTCTTTTGTCTCCCTAGGTAGGTTTATGCCTAGGTATTTTATTCTTTTACTTGCAATGGTACATGGGAGTGTTTCCTTAATTTCTCTTTCAGATTGTTCATCATTAGTGTATAGGAATGCAAGAGATTTCTGTGCATTAATTCTGTATCCTGCAACTTTACCAAAGTCATTGATTAGCTCTAGTAGTTTTCTGGTTGCATCTTTAGGATTCTCTATGTAGAGTATCATGTCATCTGCAGACAGTGACAGTTTTACGTCTTCTTTTCCAATCTGTATTCCTTTTATTTCTTTTTCTTCTCTGATTGCTGTGGCTAGGACCTCCAAAACTATGTTGAATAACAGTGGCGAGAGTGGACATCCTCGTCTTGCTCCTGATCTTAGAGGAAATGCTTTTAGTTTTTCACCGTTGAGAATGATGTTTGCTGTGGGCGTCTCATATATGGCCTTTATTATGCTGAGATAGGTTCCCTTTATGCCCACTTTCTGGAGAGTTTTTATCATAAATGGGTGTTGAATTTTATCAAAAGGTTTTTTTGCATCTATTGAGATGATCATATGGCTTTTATTCTTCAATTTGTTAATATGGTGTATCGATTGATTTGCATATATTGAAGAATCCTTGCATCCCTGGGATAAATCCCACTTGAGCATGGTGTATGATCCTTTTAACGTGTTGTTGGATTCTGGTTGCTAGTATTTTGTTGAGGATTTTTGTATCTATATTCATCAGTGATATTGGTCTGTAGTTTCCCTTATTTGTAGTATCTTTGGTTTTGGTATCAGGGTGATGGTGGCCTCATAGGATGAGTTTGGGAGTGTTCCTTCCTCTGCAATTTTTTAGAAGAGTTTGAGAAGGATGGGTGTTAGCTCTTCTCCAAATTTTGATAGAATTCACCTGTGAAGGCATCTGGTCCTGGACTTTTGTTTGTTGGAAGATTTTTAACCAGAGTTTCAATTCCATTACTTGTGATTGGTCTGTTCATATTTTCTATTTCTTCCTGGTTCAGTCTTGGAAGGTTATCCCTTTCTAAGAATTTGTCCATTTCTTCCAGGTTGTCCATTTTATTGGCATAGAGTTGCTTGTAGTAGTCTCTTAGGATGCTTTGTATTTCTGCGGTGTCTGTTGTAACTTCTCCTTTTTCATTTCTAATTTTTTTGATTTGAGTCCTCTCCCTCCTTTTCTTGATGAGTCTGGCTAACGGTTTATCAATTTTGTTTATCTTCTCAAAGAACGAGCTTCTAGTTTTATTGATCTCTGCTATTGTTTTCTTTGTTTCTATTTCATTTACCTCTGCTCTGATCTTTATGATTTCCTTCTTTCTACAAACTTTGTGGTACGCGGGCCTCTCACCGCTGTGGCCTCTCCCGCCGCGGAGCACAGGCTCCGGACGCGCAGGCCCAGGGGCCACGGCCCAAGGGCCCAGCCGCTCCGCGGCACGTGGGATCCTCCCGGACCAGGGCACGAACCCGCACCCCCCGCATCGGCAGGCGTACTCCCAACCACTGCACCACCAGGGAAGCCCTTCTAGTTCTTTTAGGTGTTAGGTTAGATTGTTTATTTCTGATGTTTGTTGTTTCTTGAGGTAGGTTGCATAGCTATAAACTTCCCTCTTAGAACTGCTTTTGCTGCATCCCATAGATTTGGATCGTTGTGTTTTCATTGTCTTTTGTCTCCAGCAATTTTTTGATTTCCTCTTTGATTTCTTCAGTGATCTCTTGGTTATTTAGTAATGCAGTGTTTAGCCTCCATGTGTTTGTATTTTTTACAGATTTTTTCCTGTAATTGATATCTAATCTCATAGCTTGGTGCTTGGAAAAGATACTTGATAGGATTTCAATTTTCGTAAATTTACCAAGGCTTGATTTGTGACCCCAGATATGATCTAGCTGGAGAACGTTCCATGAGCACTTGAAAAGAAAGTGAATTCTGTTGTTTGTGGATGGAATATCTTATAAATATCAATTAAGTCCATCTTGCTTAATGTATCATTTAAAGCTTGTGTTTCCTTATTTATTTTCATTTTGGATGATCTGTCCATTGGTGACAGTGGGGTGTTTAAGGCCCCTACTATGATTGTGTTACTGTGGATTTCCCCTTTTATGGCTGTTAGCGTTTGCCTTGTGTATTGAGGTGCTCCTATGTTGGGCACATAAATATTTACAATTGTTATATCTTCTTCTTGGATTGATCCCTTGATCATTATGTAGTGTCCTTCTTTGTCTCTTGTAATAGTCTTCATTTTAAAGTCTATTTTATCTGATATGAGTACTGCTACTCCTACTTTCTCTTGATTTCCATTTGCATGGAATATCTTTTCCCATCCCCTCACTTTCAGTCTGTATGTGTCCCTAGGTCTGAAGTGGGTCTCTTGTAGACAGCATATATATGGGTCTTGTTTTTGTATCCATTCAGCAAGCCTGTGTCCTTTGGTTGGAGCATTTAATCCATTCACGTTTAAGGTAATTATGGTATGTATGTTCCTATGACTGTTTTCTTAATTGTTCTGGGTTTGTTTTTGTAGGTCCTTTTCTTCTCTTGTATTTCCCACTTAGAGAAGTTCCTTTAACATTTGTTGTAGAGCTGGTTTGGTGGTGCTGAATTCTCTTAGCTTTCGCTTGTCTGTAAAGCTTTTGACTTCTCCATCGAATCTCAATGAGATCCTTGCTGGGTAGAGTAATCTTGCTTGTAGGTTCTTCCCTTTCATCACTTTAAATATATCATGCCACTCCCTTCTGGCTTGTAGAGTTTCTGCTAGAAATCAGCTGTTAACCTTATGGGAGTTCCCTTGTATGTTATTTGTCATTTTTCCCTTGCTGCTTTCAATAATTTTTCTTTGTCTTTAATTTCTGCCAATTTAATTTCTATGTGTCTCGGTGTGTTTCTCCTTGGGTTTATCCTGTATGGGACTCTCTGCACTTTCTGGACTTGGGTGGCTATTTCCTTTCCCGTGTTAGGGAAGTTTTCGACTATAATCTCTTCAAATATTTTCTCGGGTCCTTTCTCTCTCTCTTCTCCTTCTGGCACCCCTATAATGCAAATGTTGGTGTGTTTAATGTTGTCCCACAGGTCTCTTAGGGTGTCTTCATTTCTTTTCATTCTTTTTTCTTTATTCTGTTCCACAGCAGTGAACTCCACCATTCTGTTTTCCAGGTCACTTATCTGTTCTTCTGCCTCAGTTATTCTGCTATTGATTCCTTCTAGTGTAGTTTTCATTTCAATTATTGTATTGTTCATCTCTGTTTGTTTGTTCTTTAATTCTTCTAGGTCTTTGTTAAACATTTCTTGCATCTTCTCGATCTTCGCCTCCATTCTTTTTCCGAGGTCCTGGATCATCTTCACTCTCATTATTCTGAATTCTTTGCCTGGAAGGTTTCCTATCTCCACTTCATTTAGTTGTTTTCCTGGGGTTTTATCTTGTTCCTTCATCTGGTACATAGCCCTCTGCCTTTTCATCTTGTCTGTCTTTCTGTGAATGTGGTTTTTGTTCCACAGGCTGCAGGATTGTAGTTCTCCTTGCTTCTGCTGTCTGCCCTCTGGTGGGTGAGGCTATCTAAGAGGCTTGTGCAAGCTTCCTGATGGGAGAGACTGGTGGTGGGTAGAGCTGACTGTTGCTCTGGTGGGCAGAGCTCAGTAAAACTTTAATCTGCTTGACTGCTGATGGGTGGGGCTGGGTTCCCTCCCTGTTGGTTGTTTGGCCTGAGGCACCCCAACACTGGAGTCTACCTGGGCTCTTTGGTGGGGCTAATGGCGGACTCTGGGAGGGCTCAAGCCAAGGAGTACTTCCCAGAACTTCTGCTGCCAGTGTCCTTGTCCTCATGGTGAGCCACAGCCACCCCCCGCCTCTGCAGGAGACCCTCCAACAATAGCAGGCAGGTCTGGTTCAGTCTCCTATGGGGTCACTGCTCCTTCCCTTGGGTCCTGATGTGCACACTACTTTGTGTGTGCCCTCCAAGAGTGGAATCCCTCTTTTCCCCAGTCCTGTCAGAGTCCTGCGATCAAATCCCACTAGCCTTCAAAATCTGATTCTCTAGGAATTCCTCCTCCCATTGCCAGACCCCCAGGTTGGGAAGCCTGACATGGGGCTCCGAACCTTCACTCTAGTGGGTGGACTTCTGTGGTATAAGTGTTCTCCAGTCTGTGAGTCACCCACCCAGCAGTTATGGGATTTGATCTTATTGTGATTGCGCCCCTCCTACCCTCTCATTGTGGCTTCTCCTTTGTCTTTGGACGTGGGGTATCTTTTTTGGTGAGTTCCAGTGTCTTTGTGTCGATGATTTTTCAGCAGTTAGTTGTGACTCCGGTGCTCTCACAAGAGGGAGTGAGAGCATGTTCTTCTACTCCGCCATCTTGAACCAATCCTGTCATTATCCCAGTAGGACATTTTTGAAATCAAGTTCTACCAGAAGAAATTGAATATTTCATGGTGAGGTCTGAGCTGACTTCCTCAATTTGCCTGCCCAGCTCTTCTTTCTCTGTATTCTCCTAGTTGACTTCTAGCCTTTCCATCCCTTTCCCCTCTCCACACCCCTCCCCGTCCTGCTGTCTTTCCTTTCCCCTCCCCCGCTCTTCCTCACTCCATGCCCCCCTCCAATGCCACATCCTCTAGCTTGGGGGTGGGAGTGTCTCCAGAGCTGTTAGAGGAGTCAAGGAATGGGAAGCCAACACCCCCCTCCCCTAGAGAATGTCCAGATTTGGATTAGGGCCATCGGCCCCTGGAATTCTCTTCCTCACTGCTTTGGTATATGGTGTTTCATTGCTTTTATGGGCACCAACTTATGATGTCACATGAAAGGCTTAAAGCTCCTGTGGCTGCAAACTAGCACAAAAAGCCCAATTTTTACAAAGACACAACAGAAAATAATTCTTTAAGAAGAAAAACCATGACAGTGGGAATCTGCCATTCCCAAATTAGCATTTGGAAAACTCTAGTCACACAAACATACGCCAGTAGAGACCTCAGAGAGCATCTTGCCCAATTCCTCCAGTAACAAACAGGGAGATGGGAGCCAAAGAGGAAGAGTTATAACAACCAGCATTTACTGGGTGCTGACTCGGCCCCAGGCACTTCACTACTTTATTCCAGTTGTGCAACCACCAGATGAATTGGAATCATTAACCCAATTTCCAAGATGAAGAGACAGAAGCTCAGAGAGGGTCAGTAACTTCTGCAAGGTCACACAGCTAGAAAATGGCAGAGTAGACATTTGAACCCAGTATCTAGGATGAGTCCCTGAACTGTGCTCTTAACCATCAGACTGAACTGTGTTTCTTTTCTTTTTTTTTTTTTTTTTTTTTGCGGTACGTGGGCCTCTCACTGCTGTGGCCTCTCCCGTTGTGGAGCACAGGCTCCGGACGCACAGGCCCAGCGGCTATGGCTCATGGGCCCAGCCACTCCGCGGCATGCGGGATCTTCCCGGATCGGGGCACGAGCTCGCGTCCCCTGCATTGGCAGGTGGGCCCCCAACCACTGCGCCACCAGGGAAGCCCTAAACTGTGTTTCTAAGTGACCTTTTATTCTCCCTTCCCCACCCTGGGTCACACATCTTAATAGCTAATAGACTAATTTCCCAAAGGTAAGTTGAGCAGTGCCTGGAATTCAACAAGTGATGCTGTAGTTCAAGTCAAAGTCAGACTTTGTTAAACTGAATTCTAATTCAGAGCAGAGAGCCTAAGAGACTTTGGGGATGGTCCTTCGTAGAAACCACCATGCGCTTACAGCGAGTAAGGACTATGGCAGTGTGGTTCAAGGCTCCTTCCTAACAATCTCGCTGTGCTTCAGTTTCCTCATCTATAAACTGGGAGATAGCAATAGTTATCTGCTTGATAGGGTAGATAGAAGGGGCAAATAAAAATTAATAAGCATAAAGTTCCTAGAACAGTTTCTGACACATAGTAAGCTCTTAATAAGAATCTGATCTGTTATTACTCAATGTTATACCTCCAGGGCCTAACATACTTCTTAGCACATGGAAAGTGCTCAATAAATATTTGCTGAATAAATGAAGAGAAATATATTAGTAATTGTAATGGCATTCATCTGTTCTTTACCCTCTCGAAACAGAAAACAAGAAACAATGAGTTTCTCCTTGATTTTACCTTATAGTTTTTCCTAATGTGGAAGCCTGATTCTTCTGTGATTGAAACTCTTCCTTGGCAAAGCCTGGAGGAGCCTGAGGACCAGCTGTTTTCCACTTTAGTTCTTTTCTGAGGCCCATTTTACCAAGGAAGAGACATCTTAAAAATGTGGAAGACCACAGCCTCAGGACTCAGTTACAACTGTCAAAAACTCAACCCAATTTGGAAGAAGCCAAGAACTGAATTTCTAGCCTCAACTATAAACTACATGGATGACTTCAGGCATGGCTAGATCCAGGGATTCAAATGATGTCATTGGGACTTGGTCTTGTTTGATCTCTAGCTCTGCCTTCTTCAATGATGGTTCTATTCTCTGGCAAGTTTTCCCCTGTGATGGCAGGATAGCCGTCAGCAGTTTCAGATTTATATCCCCACAGCTCCAAAACCAGGGGACACAAAGCACTTACTTTCATCACTCCAGCCAAAGTCCCAGTTTTAGCTCTGAGTGGACCAAATTGGGTCTTGTGTTCATCCCTGAACCAATCACTGTGGCTTCAGGAATGAAACACTTTGATTTTCCAGGCTTCATACATGTGTCCTCCACCTTGATCTCAAAGGAGTAGAGCCAGCCCCAAACAAACTATATGGACTAACACTAAGATGCTATTCCCAGTGGAAGACAAAGTAGACTGGCAGGCACAAATAGCAAACTTCCACCAAAACTAGACATAAGATAGGGGTGCCCAGCAAGTCTACAGCACCTTCTTTAAAAGGGTGGTAAATATGCAATCCCCATCTTACCTAAAGCTTTTTCTTCTATCACACCCCACAAATCTCTTTCTAGCTCTAAGACAGTGATTTTCAAAACTTTTAACCTCTTCCTCCAGCAAAAAATAAAACTTTTATTAAAAAGTAGTCTATATATGAACTGAAACAAATGTTTCAACAAACCAGTTTACTTTTTACTAACCGCAGTGTACTCTGATAGTTTCTATTCTATTGTATTCCATTCCATTCTATTCTAATTTATTCCATTATATTCCTTCCTTTCCACTCCATTCCATTTCATTCTGTTATTTTTATTAGTCAGGAAAATGCCTGCTAGGCTCTGAAGCCCTAAATCTCAATGGCTTAACAAAATAAAGGTTCATTTCTTGCTCATGCCCTAGCCCAATGCAGATTAGGCAGCTCTACTTAGTGGCTTCCTTCCCCCTCCAGGGATCAAGGCTCTTTCCATATTATGATGCCACCACCTTTAACACAGGATTGTGGGAGAAAGGAGCGAGAGGGGGAGAGAGACAGAGACACACACACACACACACACACACAGAGTCATCCAGGGGATTTCATGGCTTATCTCACTTTTGTCTACACTCCAGGGCCATAGTTACAAGGCTCCAACCTAACTGTAAGGGCCACAGGGAAACACAGTCTGAGCACCCAAGGAAGAGCAAGTGGCATTGATGAGCACCCAGACAGTATATGCCACACTCTTCTAGTTTAGTTTGCTAAGAAAGAGGAAATGCTGGTTCTGTCTGACCCACTCCATGAGAGTCAGGACTCCCTAATGGTTGCAAAGCCTTAACTGGAAAAACCTGGCCCTAGCAGCCTGCATTAATGTTTTTCCTCCTTGCGGACTAAACCTTTCTCGCTTCTGCCATTCTAGTCTCATTCCGAGCCACCTGACTTCTTCGTCCCTGATGAGGAGACCCTGACCACCTTTCCGACCACATTCCTCCCCATCCCCACCCCCAAATCTGTCCCTGACTTTGCCTGAGAACCGTCTGCCTCACATCCCAGACTCCTTGAAGGAGTCTGTGGCTGCTGTGGCAGCCACGGCTCCCGTCCCCTGCCGCAAGCTGTCCTCCATCTCTCTCCACCCATCTGTCTACTTTCTTACCCTGGCCAGCCCTGGGACCTGTGGTGAGCAGGCTTTTCTTCCATTTCCTGTCCTGAGACAGTAAATGAGACCAGGTTCTGCGGGGCAGCTAATGGTCCCTGGAACTCTGGGGCTCTGCCTAGGTCGGGACTGAAGTAATTGAGCCAGCCAGGCATGTAATAAGATAGCTCTCCCTGCTCTCTCCCCCAGCGCCCCCCACTACTGCGGTGAGTGGCCATGGAATCTGATTCTAGCAGCATCTTTATCTCCGCAATAGGCCTCAGGGTTCATTATCTAAAAAGCCTTGGCTGTTAGCAAAGTAGCAATTCCATTACCATAGAGGAGAGCTGTCCCTTTAAAACCAAGCAGTGGGGAGGAGGCCAGGCTCTTGGGTTCCCCAATTATAAGGCTTTCTGGTTCTGGAAGAATTGCAGGCTTACTGCTGCTCAAGTTGAAAACAATTTTAGTCAATGTTTAAATGGTGCCTACTGTGTGCTAGACACGGTTCCATGTGCTTTACAATATTAACTCAGTTAAGCCTCTCAGAAATTCTAAAGATGAGAAAACTGAGGCTCAGAGAGGGCAAGGATATGCCAAATGTCACACAGCTAAAAAAGAGTAGAGCCAAGATTCAACTTAGGCAACCTGTTTCCAGAAACTGCCTTCTCAACCACTAGGTTATACTCTTCCCATGAGAATAATTTTTATTTGTATATAATATTTATATGCTGCTTACAGTTCTTGAAATGCTTTCACATACTTTTCTGACCCTCACAAGAACCCTGTGATCTAGACAGTATGATGGGAAGGGGGCTCCTGTTTTACCATGGAGAAAATTGATATGCTTTACAGCTAGCTTGAACCATCTTCCAAGGGCCAACTGTTAAATTTTCAGGAATTTTGGAAGCCCATTATAAATGATGGTCATTATTTAAAATGCAATTATAGAAATTTACAATTAGATAAATTATATTCAGACAAAGGTAATACATACTCAAACCTCATCACTTCCTAATCCATTTATGATATTTTGCGCTTATCCTGGCACTTGAGCTTACCTGTATCTCTCCCGCACGTGTAGGGGGGAAAGCATGTATCATAGAGTGCCACCCAGCAACCCTTCCCAACTCCACATCGAGTGACATCACATTGGTAGCTTGAAGTCAGCCACAGTGGTAGTATTTACACTAGGGAAATCAGCAAATTCTATAAGAGTCCCTTCTCTGCCCTTCTTCCCCGAAGGGAGATGGTTGTTAAATATTTACCAGAGCACCCCTATTCCCGTGAGTCTGACCATCTCTGCTCCATGAATGTCTCAGGTGTGTGCTTAATGTGACTTATTTTCCCGTCCTTCTCTGGAGATACTATTGTGTCTCCAAGGCCTAACATGGTCTCCTTCCTCTCAAGTTCCTTATCAAGACCTCAGCCCAGTCTCCTGCGCCTCTCTGCCCTTTCCCTTTTTGACTCCCGCTTCCCAGAAGGACCTTCCCAAGCAGCCCACAGCTGCCCACACTTGGCCTGAGTCCTCTGATATCCAGCCAACCCCGTGGCCCTCGTTCCTGCCAGGGCCAAGTTCTACCTTCACTGCAACTTCCAAGCACAAACACCCACTCACCCTCCTGTTTTCCTTCTCAGGCGCTGGAGTCAGTGAGGCCCGAAAATGTTCCTGCCTGAAAATGTTCTCTCGCACGATCCGCCTGAGCCGGGTGGGCCAGGGATGGTTAGCTTCTCTGTGTGTGTTCCCCGGGAGCCCGCTGCAGATCAAAGAATGGTCCTTCCCTAGTCTTAATGCGGAACACCCCTAACCATGCCAAACGCTCCTGCTTGGCAGCCTGGGCCCTGACTTATGGGCATTCATGGGGGCAGGGATGTTAGTGAACCAACTGACACCTAATAAGCATGAAATATGCTTATGTATCTTCATTCTCTATGAAATGCAGTTAGATTTTTTTTCAATTAAGGATTCCCTTTCATTCACTAGTTCCTTTGCAGCCCTGTGGACTTGTGAGAATTCTAGAACGTTATCATAATATATGAATATAGGTAGGGCTCATTACATGCCAGGCACTGTCATAACTGCTTGAATAATCCGAAGAGGTAGGTACGATTATCACCTCCATTTGAAAGATGAGAAAAATGAGGCACGGAGAGGTTAAGTGACTTGCCCAAGGTCACACAGTTTATAAAGGTAAAGCCAGGTCTTGAACCCAAGTGGTCTGGCTTGAAAGTATATGCTTTTAATGGCTATGCTGAAGTGATCTTAACTCTACCTGGTGGTTCTCCCTCTAGGCTTTGACAGTATTCTGTTTATACTGGGGTTAAGAACTTACCGCATTTTATTGCTATTATCTGTCTACAAGTTTGTCTACACCCACTCTGGTTCTTCACCTTAAACCCCTTGAGGAAAGGAATCATGTCTTACTTTTATTTTTGTCCAGGATTCAGGGCAGAGTCTAGTATGTGTTAAGTGCTCACCAAATGTTAGTTAAAATGAATGCCCCTCCTTGCTTTCAAGATGAGGAAACTCATCACTCTCAACTGAGATCCAGAGATCTGATAAAGAAGATGACAGAGGCCAGGCAAGAACCCAGGTCACCTGGCCCCCAGTCTGGCACTTGTTCTGCCCTGCTTCTCTGTTCCTGTTAGCTTGGGGGATCGGGGGCCAGGTTATGGGGACCTAGAGCAGGCTGGCACTGCCCACCCACCACATTGGAACACTGGTCCATGGCTTCTCCCAGAAAGAGTGTGCATGTCCCAAACCCACCCCCAGGACACAGAGAAAAGATAAGTGACCATTGCTGTGCTGATCACTGCCTGCTGGCGCAGGTGGACACGGCTAGCACTGGAAGCCAGCCTCCAGCCTCATCTGATAAGATATACAGATGCCCAGAGGACCGAAGAAGACTTAAGAATGAAATCCAGAGTCCCATCGTTCACTTTATGTGCATTAGGACTATTCTAACCCAAATCTTGTCAAGGAAAAGGCAGAGATCCCGCCGCCACTACACACACACACACACACACACACACACACACACACACACACACACTTTGTCAGAGTCTCCTAACACAGGCAGAGATTACCTGAATTTCATCCACCTTTATTTTTGAAGCTTTGGGTTTTAACTGGCTCTTTTCATCCTTATCCTTAGGTGTAGAGAAAAAAAACTTCTGTTTAAGCTAATTGCAAATAGCCAGAAAAAGAAAAGGGGGGCAGGTGCTGTGTTATTTTACAACACGTACACACATGACAAGTAAAAAAGATAATACCAGGGATTTAAAAAATTCCATTAACCTCTGGGATATCACAAGGTCTGTGTAATTCATAGGAACTATACAATGAAATGTTGATAGTGTCACTAAGGTCCTGGCAAAGCTTGAAGCACCTTTGACAGATCAAAGAAAAAATAAAACATTATTCCATTTAGGTGCAGTGTTATGGATAACTTGGCATTACAGTTCTTTGGAAATGATTAACTCCATGTGGTATTGATGGTTACAATCCATTTTCTGGCATAATGAATTAGGCATTCCTCCATTGTTCCGTAGCTTGGCTCCATTCTGTGTATATATATCAATGGTGACTTTTTTTTTTATACCTTTCGGTTTCACACACACACAAAATAAAAACACAGCCCATAGGCTGCCAGGGAAAGAACACGAGCTCAAAGCTGATTTATTTGTATCACCCTGAGTAACCTATTTCCTACCTGAGACATGAAACCACATCAAGGGGGGGAACCATTTTTCATTTCTATGAACTGGGAGGGAAATTGCTACTCTTCAAGCTGGAAACTCTGAAACCTTTGCTGCAAAGTGTCCATTTTTATCTAACACTTTCTCCTTCTGAAAAGCCCTTGTTTTTAAGGAATAATTCTTCCAACAAAGACTCGCCCATCAGGCATCCCACTCATGATTAGTTAATCTGTGAAAATGAGAAACAACCTCTAAGTGGCCGATATACTTTAGCAGCAAGAGCTAATCACAGCCAGCCCCTAATTTCTGAAACTCACGACTGTCTTGTGACTCTGGGATTTTTAAACTGCAGGAACACCAATAGAAACGAGGTAAAAAGAAGAGTCAGCTAGTGTGGTATCTTGATTAAATTCCGTTGTAGTGTCCCTGTGTTAGGTTTGTTTTGTTTTGTTTTGTTTGTTTGTTTTTTAGTGAGGAGCTGCCTCTGAGAGTGCTAATCTGTCTTTAACATCATGGCATTTCCTTAGAGTACGCTGAACCATCTCCGTGGCATTTAAAAGTGAAATATTTGCTTCAGAAATAAAAAAGATAGGCAATAAAATAGAGCTGTAAACAAGCCTTCATGGCTTTATATTTCACAGATAAATACACAGTAAGTTCAAACTAGAATTGAATTCCTAAAGCAATACTCCACTAATCTGTATTCGGGGGTCTCAAGCGTATTATCTGTAATTTACAACCAATTTAAATGGCATTAACGGTCTTCCCCTTCTGGGAATTTAAATTCGCATCCTACCATTGAATTAAACAGTGACTGCATATTTTCTATAGGGGACAGAATGCTCGTCGATGTTGTTTTGAATAATGGAGCATCTATTCATGCACAGCGTGCAATGTGCTCCTTTGTCCTCAATCTAATTGAAGCAAAATGTGAGTTTAAAAGATTTTTCCCCTTAGCCAAAGGTTTGTTGATTGGTGTCTATTTTCATCTACTCAAAATTAAGAAAACAGTCATCTCTCACTGCACTGAAAAATCATTTACCCAAAACAGCCCTGAATGAAGGGAGGTCAAATTTTGCCTAATTTGATCTTTTCAAAGACAGAACAAGATGTCAGAGAATACTGCAGACTAACCTTAGGGGGAATTATATTGTGGAATAACTTACAATTCTTCTCTAGGACCAAGAGAATTAGAAGCGGAGGATAAGGAAAAAGGGAGAATACAGCCTGTTTCCAAAGTAAGAAACTTAAATAACCTTGCTCTCCCACGCTAAACTACACTGAAGCGGGAAGGGAGACTTCTTGCAAATCATGGAATCTGATGCCTTAGGAATCCAGGGATGGCGAATTCATGTGGGGTGCTATCCGTTTCCCATAGTGTGCCCGTGGCAGACGTCAGTAATCAATGATAGCCTTCTCTGCCATTGAGTGAAGATGGAGCCATACATCAAGTGCTCTGGGTAGCCAGTAGCAGTTGATGTGAGTTGGCACTGTCTGCCATTTCAGCTAAGCTACCTATCTCATTTAATAGATGGTTCTAGAAAGACGGAGTGCCCCTCCAAAGGCCTCAGAGCTGGCCATTGGCAGATCAGAACTAAGAACTTGCCACTACTGATGGCTCAGTAGCGCCCTTTCCACCTAACACCACCAGCATGCTCTCTGAGCCTGTCGTGTGGATCATTATATCCCCAGGGCAGAGCACCTAGTAGGTGCTCAATAATTACTTTCTTCAACTGAATGAATGAATGAGAGAGATACAAAGTGTTAAACCTTTATCATAATGGGAAAGAAGTTCCTTCTTTGGAATAAATAATCCTCTGACCCAGCTGGACATAATTAGACAAGGTCCAAAATTTTAGCATCTGTTTACCAAAGCTTTTATTCAGCGATAGAGAAAATCACATATGTCAATAATATCAACAAGAACTAAGCATTTAAGAGAAGAAATTGTTTTCAAAGACCTTAAAGCCCTTTGGAAATATCTATTAATATATAACCGACATGCAATGGCAAATTATTATTCAACAAAGAAGTAACTGAAGACTTCACTGCCGAATTTGAAATAAGATCATATTGAAAAATTGAATAATTCAGACTTTTCAAGAACTGAAATGGGATTTTCTGTTTATTACTCTTTTTAGTATTCTAGTGTATTTCCCTTAAAGAAGTAAAAGACTAAGTGTTCCTGACACTTGTCTAGAGAGTATCAAAGTTCTGTGACATTAAATGTCAGCGCTTTTGCTTTACAATCTTTACATGTTCAGGATTTGAAATGATGAAAAATATAAAAGTTCAACTGTCCCACATTCTTAACATAAGCATATCCCAGTGGTTCAGGCAGGGACACTTTTGCACCCCAAGGGACATTTGACGATGTCTAGAGACATTTTTGGCTGTCACAACTGGGGCTAGGGGGTGTTACTTACATCTACGGGTGGAGGCCAGAGATGCTGCCGAACATCCTACGATACACAGAACACCCCCAACGACGCAGAGTTATCCAGCCCAAAATGTCAATAGTGCCAAGGTGGAGAGACCATGGTCTATCCCCTCTACCCAGGACTGTTCGTATCCATTCATCCCCACGCTGAGTTTAGAATGTACTGATCTGTGGCAAGGAGAACATTTAACTCTAGGTACCAGAATATTTTATTTCTCTCTTTTTTCTTAAGATATCCAGTTTTCTTACGCTGAGGGAAAGGTAACAACTGATATTCCTCTTGTTTGCCTTCTCCTGGAGCCAAACTAAGGATTAGCTCAGGTAGCTCAATTCTGGGATTTTCAAGAGCACAGAGAAGGATTTCAGGAGCTCCCTAGGGTCCCAGATACACTCTGCTCACGTACTGCACATTAGTCTAATAAAGGCAGGCAGGGGCAGGAACTGCCCACTACTGCATAAGCCCGAGGATGGCTTCCCTTTGAAGGTTTATGACCAAGGTGTATAGACCAAAGAGTGGAATTTTGTTGTTGCTGTTCCTCTACTAATTCCAGTTCTGCTGCTAACTGGCTTTGTGATCTGGGAGACTGTAAGCACATTGCTGGTATTTTCTGCTTCTCAACTCTTCTATCAGTTCTGTGGCACTCATTATGTTCTACTGGAAGATAAAGGGGGATAGTAAAAGCCAAGATGTTTCAAGTGCTATTCGGTGGGGGGGGGGTAGTGCTTCTAACTCTGTGTCCTGTTTACCCTGTAGCTCCATGGTTCCATGCTTGACACAAAATAAGTGCCTAATAAATAAGTATTGGCAACACTTTGGAAACTATTTGGCAGTGTCTACTGAAGCTGAACTGTGACCTAGTAATTATACTCCAAGGTGTGTACCCCGAAGAAATGGGTGCATATGTCCTGCAAAGGACAAGTACAAGATGGCTCATAGCAGCTTTATGAATAATAGCCAAAAAATACCAAAAACTCAAGTGTTCATTGGTGGAAGAGTGGATAAATAGTGTTCACACAGTGGAATGATACAGTTCAATAAAAAAGATTCAACTATTACACATACAACTCTCAGCAGAGGGCCTGGTAGCAAGGGATGCTTAGTAATGATAACGACAGTGATAACGATAATGGTAATTACTGAGCACTCACCACATGCCAGGGGCTTTGAGGGGGTTACACATACTAATTCATTTCACTCTCAGAACAAACCTATGGGGTATTTTCTATTTCTGTTACCATTTCACAGAAGAGAATAGTGAGGCACAGAGAGGTTAAGTAAAATTCGGTTGAGCTAATCTGAAATACAGGTACATCCTGACCTTTTTTTTTTAAAAAAAAATAAGTACCATATATAAAGCAATATTGGGGAAATTAAAAAGCAACGGCCTGCCTTATATTTAGTATGGACATATCTTTTCTCCCCTGTATTTTAGTGCTTTTTTCTAGACCTTTGTGTCTGGTACCTTTTGGCCAATATTGTTTTTCAAAATCCAAAGCCCACGCAGATGCTGCTTTTGTGATTAAAGGCTACCATTTGAAGTGCTCAGTTAGAGGCAACCTGAGGAGGCATTATGCCTTTGATCTGCCTCGCCTGTCCAGCGTCAGGGCCATTTCTGGACTCCCGGAGAGCAGGCACTCAATGGAAACCTGAGGGTGAAGTTTTGAGGCAGGTCAGGGGGAACTCGGGGACCTCAGCTTCCCTTCCTGGCCTGGAAGAGAATGAAGGCCACGCCCCTCTGGGGGTGCGGAGCAGCAAAGGGGTGTTGGGAAGGGCCACTCCTCCCACCAGGCAGTTTGCAGATCTCCACAGTTAATATGGTACCCACGCTTTACAGTGGGTTCATGGAAATCTCGTTCAGGCTGTCGTATGCTCTGTTGTGCCCCAAGAGTTTATCTGGTTTGGTGTGACAGTGTTGAGACAACTGGAGTGGAGGAAGAGTTACCCGAGTAATGAGCACTGAAGTTGGGTCTCAACTGTTCACATCAAATGCTTCTGCACATTATTTTGGACTCACAAAAATTTCTCCATTAGGAAAGGAAATAATAAATACAGGTGACAAGGGAAGACTCTTTCACCACCACCCTCCTTCCTTCACACTGGGAAAAGCTGCCATTGGTAATATCAAATTCATCTGCAGGGTGTGTGTGTGTGTGTGTGTGTGTGTGTGTGAGTGAGTGAGAGAGAGAGAGAGAGAGAGAGAGAGAGAGAGGGAATATGCATGGAGAGTTGAAATCACATCCTTGCCGCAAGTTTATTTATGATTTGCTCAAGGTTTATTCCCCACCCCCATCCCTGAATCTCCATTGGCAGGGTTCTGAGAGGGCAGAGATGGGACTATTGAATCCCTTCATCTGCAGCTCATCTCAGCTCTCACGGCAGCTGGTGCCTCCCCTCTATAGAGCTGGCCCTCACGGATGCCGTTACTTGGGGAGCCGGAAGTTCTGCGAGGTGATAGATAGCGTGAGACCTACTTTCTTGGGGGCTGTTCTGGACAGTGGTTGACAGTAGCTCAAAAATTCAGTAGGTTCAATGCTTTCAACTGGATTTAACTGGCCGTCTTTCACGGGGCCCAAAATAATAAATCGCCACCCCCGCCCAAATTTGCGAAGAATCAATTTGAGAACAGAAGACAGTGAGTTAGTCTTGGAATTCTTGGGACACTGAATAAAAATTCCCTTTCTTTAAGGAAAGCTTCTAGGACTTTTTTTAATTAAAAAATATTTTACATAAGTAAAATTAGTTATTTATTAATAGACTTTTTAAATTATACAAGTAATGGAAGGTCACTGTAAAACTTATAAATTCGAGAAGTAAAAAGAAGAAATTACAGCAACACTCACAGAACCAAAATTTGGCATATAACCTTCCAGTTTCCCCAAATGTATATGTGTATGTTTCTACAATTACTTTTTATGGAATACAAACATACTTAGTATTAGTGATTTGTAACCTGCTTTTTTTTTATTAAATAGTAACACTTGAACATCTTTTCAGGTTAATAAATAAGCTTCTGCACTATTACTTAATACAGTTGCCTAGTATTCCATTGTGTGATGTACTAAAATTAATTAAACCAGTCCCCTTTTATGGACATGTTTCTGAAACTGATTATTTCTTGTTTCCCACCATCATAAATAAAACTGTGATGGAAATTCCCTGGTGGTCCAGTGGTTAGGCCTCGGCACTTTCACTGCCAAGGGCCCGGGTTCAATCCCTGGTCAGGGAACTAAAATCCTGCAAGGCTCACAGCGCAACCAAAAAAAAACAAACAACAAAAACCCTCCAAAAACCTGAAGGTCTTTAATTAACTTAATTAACTTCCTTCAATTGTTAAAATATGACTTCACTCATATTTAATAAATAAATAAAACTGTGATGAATAATCCTGTATGCAAATCTTTGCTTACACTCAGGTATGTTCTCTTAGAAAAACTTGCTAGGACTGTCACTGATGGGGCAAAGGACATTTTTAAGGCTTTTGATATGTATTAGCGACTTGCCTCCAGAAAGGCAGCACTGGCCCACTCATCCACCGCAAGTGTAAAAGAGTGCCTACTCCCAAAGACAGTGGGGTTTGTTTAAACAACATTTTTAAAGCCAGTGATTAACTTCCTTTCTATTGCTTTTCGCCTCATCCCGTGATGTCCTTGGCATCTCTCTGTTCTCTAACCACTGCTCTGGTACTGTCAGAGAGCCAAGAGAGAGGGTAGAACCCTAAGCAGAACCCATTGAAGGAACTGGTTTTGGCAAACTCTCAAGGAATTTCAGTTTCGTGCTGGAACAAAACAACACAAAGAGCTACCCATTCATTCTGTGCAGGAGGATATTTACATTACGTTTTATAACAGTCATAAATGAAAATGGCATTAATCTGCCAAGTTGTTGTTTTCAAAAGAGAAAAAGGGAGGAGGTGATTGACCTACCAGAGAAAGCCCTATGTCTGTCAGAGCTTTGCTGTGGGTATGATTTTAAATAGCAGGGCAAAGGTGATGAAACCGGCTCAACATCTCTGTCTCTATGGCAACAGCGTCCTCGCTCTGAGGCTCTGACATAGCGGCAGGGACCAAAATACACACTCCTCATGCACAATTACACTGCAAGTTAGGAGTTTCTTTTTATTCCTTGTAAATGCACGATTTAAAAATATGAGCAAGGAAAGGGAAAGAGCAAATCATGCACAGCTAGAGGAGAGTCTTTAAAATGACTAAGCGAACAAAATGAACATCCAAAGGGCTTGATAAAGTCTGCAGCCTACACTTAATATGTACAGAGACATTGAAAATCTTTCTCATTGGAGAGTAGAAAAAATATCTATGCATGCATATAAGTGCGTGCATTAACTTTTTTAGATGTCCTTTCCTTAAATTTTTAATACAGGTCAATCTTGCTTTCAGCATAGGCACTTAGCTCAGGTTATGATTTAATCAATTAAAGCAGCCACTGAATTTACATAGCTGAAAGCTCCTCATATGCTAAACCCAACAAAACTTCAAAGAAACTGCATTAGCCCTGAGTTGTGGAGGGGATAAGTGGCCCCCTTTAAGGTCAGTAAAAACCTACTGGTCACTAATACATCTTTGAATCCTGCCGAAGACTACCTTTCTATTTATTTTTAAATAAACTTGAAACTTAAAAAAGTGCAGAATGGTGATTATAAACCATTGGGTACTTTCTGAGCTGGCAAGTGAGTAATGTTCAAGAGACCTGGAGTGATGATATAACTACTAAAGCTACTTAACATTTAGTTCTCAGAGAATGTACCTCAATAAATGTTGGGCAAATAAATGAATGAACAAGAACTACCAAGGGAATATGAAATAGCCACGTGATAGGTTCCCTATATATGTACTTCCACTGAACATGTCAAGACCATCTAGTTCAGTGGATCTCAACCAGGGACAATTGTGCCTCCCAGGTGACGTCTGGAGACATTTTTGTCACAGCTGGGGAAGAGGTCCTACTGGCATCTAGTGGGTGGAGGCCAGGAACACTGCTTAACATCCTAGAGTGTACAGGATAGCCCTCTACAACAAAGAGGGTTCTACGGGTAGATTAAATGGTTTCAAATTCTGTATTCTGTAAAAAGGCAAAACTCTTCTTGAACTGGGTATTAGTATTTTCCTCATTGTTTTTATTGTCGCATCATTTCACCCTTGCCTTAAACACAGTATGTTCTATTTTGTTTCAGGTAAAATAAAGAAATAAAAATAAAAGCACAGAATTCATTCTTTCAATAAGAACATCTGCAAAGTGGCTGGCACAGAGGAATGCTGGATAAATATTAGCTGTGGTTATTCTTCCATACATTTTTAGCTTGAAAAAACCATATGCACAAAATAACGTACTGTGGGTTCAGTGCTGAGATAACAAATGAAGAAAACCACTTAAGTACACACTGCCCAACACCTCTGAAACTCCCGTGTGTCTCCTCCCTGATACTATTCAATCGCTCACCTCAGAAAACCATTATTCTACTCTTGTTAATCACGTCCTTGATAGAGATAGAGATATATAAATTACTTGGCTTTTCTTGTCCTTGAACTTTATATAAATGGAATCATACTGTATTTTTGTGCATTGCTCATTTCACTCAATTCTATGCTTTTTTTTATGTTTCTTCATGTTCACGTGTATAGGTATCATTTATCCATTTTCACCGCTGTATATTATTCTACTGTATGGCTATATCACAATTTATTTATTCCTTTTACCAGCGTTGGACATTGCTTTTTCAGTTTTTGCCTATCATAAATAAGGCTGCTATGTACATTGTTATACATCTCTCCTGGGGCACATGCCCAAGGGTTTCTTTAGAGTAAAATTAGCAGGCTGAAGGTTTCTGAATGTGAACTTCACTAGGTAATGCCAAATTCTTTTCCAAACTTTTGCTGTACCAATTTGCACACTTATCAACAGTGTATAAGGAATAGTATTGCTCCAAGATACAGAAATAATCAACAATTGTTACAGTCACTTCTCAGTTTTGCATTTTGGTAGGCATGAAATGGTATCTCATTGTGGTATTAATAATTAATTTATTAATAAAATAAACAGTTTTTCAATTGTGTATGGTCATTTGTGTTTCTCTTGCTGTAAAATATTTGTTAAAGACTTCTGCATAATTTTCTATTGGGTTAATATGTATTGTAATAGGCAGACTTCTAAGATGACCTCCAATGATCCCCACTTCCTGACACTCATGCTCTCGTGTAACCCCCCCCCCCCCCCGCTTGAGTGTGGACTGGACCTAGTGATGTGCTTCCAACAAACGGAATATGTCAAAAGTGATGAGGTGCCCCTTCCAAGATTAGGTTACAAAACACTGTGACTGTGTCTTGCTAGCACGCTCTCTTGCTGGCACCCCCTCCTGCCCTCTGGCTTGCTCCCCCGGTGAGGCCAACTGCCAGCTGTGAGAGGCTCCATGGATTGGCCCACGGGGCAAGGAACTGAGGGAGGCCTCCTGCCAACAGCTCATGAGGAACTGAGGCCCTAGTCCAACAACTCACGAGGAACGGAATCCTGCCAACAACCACATGAGTGTGAGCTTGGAAGTGGATCCCGCCCACTTAGTCTTTGAGACGACTGCCACCTGTGAGAGGGCCTGAAGCAGAGGATGCTACTAAACCTTGTCCAGATTCCTGACCTACAGAATCTGTGAGATCATAAAGGTGTGTTGCTTTAAACTTCTAAGTGTTGGGGTTATTTGTTACACAGCAATAGAAAACACACACACACACACACATACACAAAGATGTGTGTGTCTGTATAAAAAATGGATAACATATACATATAATACATTCTGGATAAGAATTATTTGTTCCAGGACGTGGAAGCAACCTAAGTGTCCATCAACAGATGAACGGATAAAGAAGATGTGGCACATATATACAATGGAATATTACTCAGCCATAAAAAGAAACGAAATTGAGCTATTTGTACTGAGGTGGATGGACCTAGAGTCTGTCATACAGAGTGAAGTAAGTCAGAAAGAGAAAAACAAATACCGTATCCTAACACACATATATGGAATAATAATAAAAAAAAAAGTTCTGAAGAACCTAGGGGCAAGACGGGAATAAAGACACAGACTTACTAGAGAATGGACTTGAGGATATGGGGAGGGGGAAGGGTAAGCTGGGACGAAGTGAGAGAGTGGCATGGACATATATACACTACCAAACGTAAAATAGGTAGCTAGTGGGAAGCAGCCGCATAGCACAGGGAGATCAGCTAGGTGCTTTGTGACCACTGAGAGGGGTGGGCTAGGGAGGGTGCCAGGGAGATGCAAGAGGGCGGAGATATGGGGATATATGTATATGTATAGCTGATTCACTTTGTCATACAGCAGAAACTAACACACCACTGTAAAGCAATTATACTCCAATAAAGATGTTTAAAAAAAAGAATTATTTGTTAGTTTTCTAACAAAAAAAACTGTTAGAAACAACATGCCAAATATCTTCATTCAAATTGTGGCTATTTTTTCACTCTATTAATGGTGACTTTTTATATAAAGAAGTCCTGAAGTTTAATGTAACCAAATGCATCAATCTTTTTCTTTAAAGTTTAAACTTTTTGTGTCTTATTTAAGAAATCATTCCCTCCCCCCAGCGTAGTCATATCAATATTTTCTAGTTTTCTTCTAAAAGTTTTTAAGGTTTGCCCTTCACATTTAAGTTCTTAATCCATCTGGAATGGATGTTTGTGTATAATAAGGTAAAGGTTCATTTCATATGGTGTATGGTGAGGTAGGTATTCATTTCCATTCCTTCCTCTTAGGAATAGCCGATTTTCCCACAACCATGTATTGAATAGTTCATTTTTTTCTTCCCAATTTTCAATTATAACTGTCATATCAGGTTTTCATATATGTATGAGTCTGTGTCTGGGGTTTCTTTTCTCTTCCATTGTCTAGCCCTTGTCAAGAGTACATTGTCTTTACTATAGTTACATAGCAAGGCATGATATTTGGGGAGTCAAATTTCTCCACCTGCTTTCTCTTCTTTAGGAGCATCTGGGCTATCCTTGGGCATTACCATTCATGTATGCTTTAGAAACAGCATGCCAAGATCAAGCTTGTTGGAATGCCATCGAATTTGTAGATACATTTGGGGAGAGTAGAATCCTCCTATCTATGAACATAGTATGTTCATAAATGACTTATTTAGGTCTTTAACACCTTTCAATAAAGTTTTATAATTTATTCCATAGAATTCTTATACATTTTTGTTAGATTTACTCTTAGATACCTTATATACTTCTGTTATCATTAGTGTTTTTAAAAAATTCTTTTCCTGATGTGTAAAACTGCTGATGTATAAAAATCAAGTTGAATTTTGTGTATTGATGGAAGCTCCAAAATCATAATTATATTCAAGAAAAAAATGGATAGATTTTCCCTTAACTTTCCAGGAAAGCATTTGAGGTATTAAATGAAATAAAACTGTAATTAAATTATAATCACCTTCTAATAATAATTTATATATTTCTACCCGAGTGAATTTAGACATTTTTCATTCATTGATATGAAAGAATTAAACTGTATAATTAAAAATCGATATTCTTTTCTTTATTTCTTCACATTTGATTCATGTTTGAACTTTCCGGTTGTTGGGTTTCCAGCCCTGACTGCTCATCAGCACTGTTCGCTCCTTAGTCTGAGGGGCTGGGGCGCCATGGATTCTTTCTCCTGTCCATATATGATTTCCTTAGATCTATTCCCTACCTCCTCTTGAGGAATTTCCTACTCCCCATAATACTTAAGGGAAGCTAAGGTACTACAACAAAGAGAACCCAAGCAGCTCTGCCCCCTAGAGTCATTCAGGGACCCAGGTTCCTTCCACTTTGTAGCTTGCCAAACCCCTAGAGGTAAGGGTTCTTAACCTGGGGGGCCCATGGATAGAATTCTGGAGGTTCATGAACTTGGATGGGGGAAAATTACCATTATTTAACTAACCTTATATGAGTTTCCTACTGCTGCTGTAACAAGTTACTACAAACTTAGTGACTTTAAACAACACACATTTATTCTCTTCCAGTTCTGGAGGTCAGGAGGACACCTGTGATTATGTTCAGGGCTCACCTGAATAATCCAGGATGGTCTTCCATCTCAGTATCCTAATCTAACCACATTTGCTGTAAAGTCTCTTTTACCACGTAAGGGAAAAGTCACAGGTTCTGAGGATTAGGTCATGGATACCTTTGGGGACCATTATTCAGCCTACCACAAATCCCCAAATGAAACTCAGCATTTCCTTACATTATGAATGTAGACAACAGCCCATAATAGTACTAGCAGTACCTGGGACTTTGTCACCAATAGAAGTCACGGATACTCTCCATATCATATTACAGTTGTTGCAGATATGTTGGATTTATGGAGGTGATTAGACGCACTACCAGATCTTGTTAGTCAATGCATTACTAAAAATGTACATACAGTACAATTTCACAGACTTGATAAATACAAATTTTTTTTAATCCTATGTTTTTCACCCTATGCATTTAAACTTAAGTCTGAAAGATTCTTTAGCTTCATCAAACTGGCATAAAACTTAGCATAAAACCTTCCCTAAAGCATTGTCACTACCTGCATGGCTAAAGCTTGTCTGGTTCTAGCCTGGAAGTAGCAAGAAAGCATGGAAGAGGCATATTCAATGTCTTTAGACCTAGGCACTGAAGGGACACACATTATTTCTAGTCACATTCCGTTTTCAAGAACATTAGCCTGCATCAGAATCCCCCGGAGGGCTTGTTAAAATACAGACTGCGGGCTCCAACCCCAGAGTTTCTTGGGTGGGGCCCAAGAACTTGCATTTCTAACCAACTCTCAGATGATGATGATTCTTTGAGAACCACTGGTCTAGAGCATAGTCAGATGGCCACAAATAACTGCAAGGAATGCTAGGAAATGTGTAGCTAGGCAGTTACATTTAAATATACTGTTCGCTGTACAGAGGGGCTCAAATGCAAGAACACGGGAGAGGTATTCAACGTATCTGGCAACAACTCTATTACTATGGAAGATGGGGAGAATGGATTTTAGTGACCAGATATGAGCCTTCACCACAGTTCCCTACTAGAGTCTATCTACTGCCCTGACCTGACTCTCCCATGAGGTATGTAGAAATCCGGGGGGTCCTCCCCAGACACAGATGCCCAGGGTGGGTTTGTATAAGTAATGGGGAGGTGTCCTTGTCCCATTCTGCTAACCTTGCATGGTTTGCAGTATCCAGGAACAGCTACGATGAGACCTATTGGAGTGCATATTTATTCTCTGTGCTGTGGTTCCAGGAATAGTGTAGAAACACAGCTTTTGACTCATGACTCAGTACTAATGGGTACCATGCTTGCATAGCTGAAGAGGGAAATCAGAATCCCACATTGCTGTCATGAAGACAGGAAACCCCAGTAATGAGCTAGTGCAACAAAATAGTAAAGATGAATGGTTGCAGGCCACCAATGAGACAGTATAACATAACCAAGTTGGTAGATGTCATAGTGGAAGGATTCTATCATCTCCAAGGAAAGCTCTGATCTGAAGCTATTCTTTACACTGAGTACAGTCGACACTTGGTATTTTGATCTGCGGTTGGCTGAATCTGCGGATGCGAAACCCGTGCATACGGAGGACCGAGTGTACTAAGCCATTTTATATAAGGGATTTGAGCATCCACAGATTTTGGAATTCGTGGGAGTCCTGGAACCAACTCCCCACGGACACCGAAGGAAGACTGTATAAGATGACTTTTTTTTTTTTTTTTTTTTTTTTTTTGCGTTGGGTCTTCGTTGCTACGCACAGGCCTTCTCTAGCTGCGGCAAGTGGGGGCTAGTCTTCGTTGCAGTGTGCGTGCTTCTCATTGCAGTGGCTTCTCTTGCAGTGGCTTCTCTTGTTGCGGAGCACGGGCTCTAGGCACGCGGGCTTCAGTAGTTGTGGCACACGGGTTCAGCAGTTGTGGCTCACGGGCTCTAGAGTGCAGGCTCAGCAGTTGTGGCACATGGGCTTAGTTGCTCCATGGCACGTGGGATCTTCCTGGACCAGGGGTCAAACCCGTGTCCCCGGCATTGGAAGGTGGATTCTTAACCACTGCACCACCAGGGAAGTCCCCGTATAAGATGACTTTTGATAGGTTCCATAATCAAGTTGGAGCTTCTCTTAAATAGTCTATACACTGCTCCGGCAACACTCTGATTCAGCCAGATTATCTGTCTTGAGTTCCTGTACTGAATGGCTTGGTACAGTAAACAGATTTCCAGAAACATCAACCTGGCAAGGATTACTGTGAGAGTTTGGGAAAGTTAAAAACCTTCTTAGCCTTAAATATTGCCATCTGCTAAATGGAGACTATATCATCTGTCCTCAGCAAGAGGCAGTTTGGCATATCAGAAAGCGTGGGCTCTGAGGTCAGACTATCTGGCTTCAAATTGTAGAAACTTGGGAGAATGGCTGAATCTCCTTGCAAAGGGAGCCTCATTTCCTCCGTCTCTAAGGTGGGGCCCATTATACTATCCTTACAGCATACGGATGGAGGCTTCCACCAGGCCACTAGGCGTTTCCACCAGTCTCACACTAGCCCAGTGCCTGATTCATCGTAGACACCCACCTAATCATTGGTGCCTTGCCTCTTGCTCCTGTGAATGTCTTGCTTGGGGAGCGTTTGGGTATACCACTGCTGTAACCGAAAGAGTAATAAGTATTGAAATCTGCAGCATTATAAAAGATGTATTTAGAGCAGCAAGGGATTAGCTATGACAATAATAGCCTGCATATGGGAATTAAGCCCCAGATCCTGGGGAAAAAGAGAGAACTTGGGCTAAGTTTTAAAAAGACGTGCTTACTAAGGAAGAAAGATACATTTTTTCCACCCCCCCCCCCCCCCCAGTGCAAGTTATTTTCCTCAGGACTTAGACAAGGAGGGTAAAGCTGAGGTTCTTTGAATAGAGGCTGAGCACTCCCTGCTCCTTTTCTTAAACCAAATCTAATAGCTGGGCTTTGTCTGAGAAACTTCATGAACTGTAATTGTAATTTCAAGAATCGCTATACCAAGAGCCCCTGAAACCACTAATGGAGAGAAATTTGGGTCTTTTCGTACATCCTGCTATTTCCTTTCAGATCATCAAAGTTCCTTATAGGAATAACAAACAGTTGTTTGGATTCTGCTTGCAATGGCCCGGACCAAAGGCTAGAAAGCACTCCTCTGCATGCAGCCTGGCTAGAAATAGTCATACGAGAAAGGAATTTTTCCCCAAGAAGCTCTTTAAGCCGCCCATGCTGGACCTGATTAATTCAGGAGAGCAGTGTCCAGGAAAATGCTTTTCATTCCAGTTAAGCTCTTTCTGGCTCTGTCTCTTTTCCTTCCTCAATTCAAGGAGTCTGAAGATGCACTTTCTAAAGCATCCTAGTCTCTCTCATACAGAAGGGGAATGTTCAGTCCCACAAAAGGAATACAGAAATGATTCCTTCTAGATGGCTTTCGACTCACGGGATTTCTGTCTTTCAGTGTCTTCAGAAGGTGAAGACAATTCTGATTTCTGTGGCATCGGAAGAATTGGGGCAGATAGCCATTAGTGGCGGAAAACTGGAATAATGACTATGACGGCAACAATCACCACAAAACATGTCTGGGGCAACATCACTTTCAGTCTGTGTATTTCTTCTAGACTAATCCCCCGCCCTTAGTCGCCCAGTTTGAGTAATGACATGTCCTTGGTGCTGAGCAAAGCAGGTTGATTTCATCTATTCTGCTCTCCGTGTTCCTCTTGTGGGAGGGCAAGACTGTAAAATGATGGTGGGGATAGTAAATTTTTGTTATTTATTGGCAGGACTTTCTATGCCCTTTGCTAAAAGCTCTCACTGGGAGAAGCCGGCAGCAAGGAGGAAAGTATTTCTTTAGCATAGTTGTCATTTTTCAGTGAATGGAATGTAGTTAAAAAGGTCATAAATGCCGCCTCTATCTACTCACAGAGTAGTATCATCACAAGTGCCAATATTTCATATTGAAGTTAAAATCAATTAATTCTTTAAAATTTCCTGTTTTCGAGTAAGTGGCTAAAATGGGGCTACCTTTCAGCGTTATATTAACTGTAGTCTCTGCAACCTTTAGGGACTCATTTAAACATTAGCACCCTAAGGATCACAAGTGGCAGCACGTGCTTCCCAAATTACTGAAAGCTGGCTTCATATCTGGTTGTAAAAATACAAATCGGCCTCTCTTACTCTGTGTTGGCTCAGACAGCAGCTGCTTATGATATAAAAAATACGATGGCTGGCTGGTTTACGGCATCCACTATAAATACAAGGATATTTTATTCATCTGAGGAAAACCATGAATTGGATCAAGACAAGTTAGAAGAAAAAGCAGGAGTTTACATTTTAGTGAGTGTCACAAAACACACCCCAGGTGGAGGATTTGAGCCCTGGGCTGCTTTTCTGGCAGAAGCCCCTCTCCAAAACTTCCCCCACCCCGACATGTGGGAATCCCTGGAGCCCACCATCTTCCCTAAAGAATTCATCTTCTCCAAAAGATACTGGGGCTAGTAGGGAAAGGAGGAGCCACTGTTGTGTCTGCAGAAGAACTGAAATCATGGACATTTCTATACAATCCGATGATTGAAATGCACCTGCGGTATTATCTAGTACGAATGCCCTTCATGTCGGGAAGCACCATGTCAAAATTCCCCAAAGGTGAACTGCCAATATCAGTGTCCAAAACGTCACTATATTATAAGGCGAGCCATTTGTTTTCAGGACATTAGACTATTTGTACATGAGGCTAAGGTGTGATTCCCTATAACTTTACTGCATTGGCTTTAGTTCTGATTTTTCCAGCGCCACATATTTAATGAGCTATTTACATACTGCCTCATTCCATAGAGGATTTGAGGCAGCTTACAACTAATAGTATGCACAGGGTATCCAAAGAGAAAAATGAAAAGTTGAGAGAATCCAGTAAAGAGAAGATGAGGGTTAGAAATTCACACACCCAGGAGCCAGATTCAGACCAGAAATGTCTTCCTTACCAGGTCTTTCAGGGTTGTCGGAGGTAGCCTCCAATGTGGTTCTGTATTTCCTAACAGTCAGATATTTCCTACCAATGAGAGGGAAGAGAAACTGCAAAAAGGCTCCATGAGAACAGGAATATGTGCCCATTTTGTTCTCTGCTGGGTCCCCATGCAGGTGCTCAATCAGTATATGTTGAATGAATGTTGAGTCAAAGAGGAAAATGCACTCAATTACGAGATTCAGGGTATTGGTAAGATCAAAAAGAATAAATTGTTCAGAAGAAGCAATTGCTAGAAATAAAACTGAAGTTCCTTTGAGTCCTCAAACAGAGAACAGAATGTAACAAAGCAGATGACGCCCTTGACAATTTTCCTACAATGGGTCAAAGAATGAATTTCCTCCACTGTTTCTCATAATGATACTCAGGACGGACAGAAAGTACAAAGGCCGAAGTGCTGTTCATTAAAAAGGAATTCTACAAGAGGACAAATAATGAAATACAAGTAAGTCTAAAAAGTTTTAACTCCGAGTTTTTCAGAGGCACATGTATATACCCCCAGAAGCTTGTGTCTCTATCGGAGACAGACATTAAATACAGATTAAACACCCTGGGTGCTGAATTTACTGGAAGATGGAGTTGGGGGGAAAAAAGGCAAGAAAAGAGACTAGTCCATAATTTAAGCCCTTGCTACTCAGAGTATGCACAGACCAGCAGATCTGGCACCATCTGGGGGCTTATTAGAAATTCAGAATCTCAGTCTTTCCTCCAGACCTACTCAATTAGAACCTACATGTTAACAAGATCCCCAGGTGATTCATACACAGAAAAATTTGAGAAGTGCCTCTTCAATCCATTATTCTTATATTCAGAGAGAAATGGATCATTTATGGAGCAAACTGTAAGATTCCCATAACTTTTAAAGATAATATGAGAAACTCACTAGTGGCTGGCAGTTGGGGCCACACCTCTGGATGGGTGGGGAGGTCGTGAGAGCTCAGGCTGTTCTGTCCTTAAAGACGGGAGTGTTGGAGAAGATTGCTCTGATTTGCTGAGAAAGAAAATCTAAACTCTTTAAGTTTTTTTTTTGACTTGTTTATTGGAGTATAGTTGCTTTACAATAGTGTGTTAGTTTCTGCTTTACAACAAAGTGAATCACCTATACATATACATATGTCCCCATACCTCTTACCTGTTGCATCTCCCTCCCACCCTCCCTATCCCACTCCTCTAGGTACTCACAAAGCACCGAGTGATCTCCCTGTGCTATGCAGCTGCTTCCCACTAGCTGTCTATTCCACATTTGGTAGTGTATATGTGTCCATGCCACTCTCTCACTTCGTCCCAGCTTACCCTTCCCTCTCCGTGTGTCCTCAAGTCCATTCTCTACATCTTCGTCTTTATTCCCGTCCTGCTCCTAGGTTCTTCAGAACTTTTTTTTTTTTTTTTTAGTTTCCATATATATGTGTTAGGATACGGTATTTGTTTTTCTCTTTCTGACTTACTTCACTCTGTATGACAGACTCTAAGTCCATCCACCTCACTACAAATAACTCAATTTCATTTCTTTTTATGGCTGAGTAATATTCCGTTGTATATATGTGCCACATCTTCTTTACCAATTCATCTGTCAATGGACACATAGGTTGCTTCCATGTCCTGGCTATTGTAAACAGAGCTGCAATGAACATTGTGGTACATGACTCTTTTTGAATTATGGTTTTCTCAGGGTATATGCCCAGTAGTGGGATTGCTGAGTCATATGGTAGTTCTACTTTTTAAGTTCCTTTTTTAAGAAACCTCCATACTGTTCTCCATAGTGGCTGTATCAATTTACATTCGCACCAACAGTGCAAGAGGATTCCCCTTTCTCCACACCCTCTCCAGCATTTATTGTCTGTAGATTTTTTGATGGTGGCCATTCTGACCGATGTGAGGTGAGACCTCATTGTAGTTTTGATTTGCATTTCTCTAATGATTAGTGGGGTTGAGCATCCTTTCATGTGTTTGCTGGCAATCTGTATATCTTCTTGGGAGAAATGTCTCTTTAGGTCTTCTGCCCATTTTTGGATTGGGCTGTTTGTTTTTTTGATATTGAGCTGCATGAGCTGCTACTAAATTTTGGAGATTAATCCTTTGTCAGTTGCTTCATTTGCAAATATTTTCTCCCATTCTGTGGGCTTTCTTTTCATCTTGTTTATGGTTTCCTTTGCTGTGTAAAAGCTTTTAAATTTCACTAGGTCCCATTTGTTTATTTTTGTTTTTATTTCCATTTCTCTAGGAGGTGGGTCAAAAAGGATCTTGCTATGATTTCTGTCATAGAGTCTTCTGCCTATGTTTTCCTCTAAGAGTCTTATAGTATCTGGCCTTACATTTAGGTCTTTAATCCATTTTGAGTTTATTTTTGTGGATGGTGTTAGGGAGCGTTCTAATTTCATTCTTTTACATGTAGCTGTCCAGTTTTCCCAGCACCACTTATTGAAGAGGCTGTTTTTTTTCTCCATTGTATATTCTTGCCTCCTTTATCAAAAATAAGGTGACCATATGTGCGTGGGTTTATCTCTGGGCTTTCTATCCTGTTCCATTGATCTATATTTCTGTTTTTGTGCCAGTACCATACTGTCTTGATTACTGTAGCTTTGTAGTATAGTCTGAAGTCAGGGAGCCTGATTCCTCCAGCTCCGTTTTTCTTTCTCAAGATTGCTTTGGCTATTCGGGGTCTTTTGTGTTTCTGTACAAATTGTGAAATTTTTTGTTCCAGTTCTGTGAAAAATGCCATTGGTAATTTGATAGGGATTGCATTGAATCTGTAGATTGCTTGGGTAGTAGAGTCATTTTCACAATGTTGATTCTTCCTGTCCAAGAACATGGTATATCCCTCCATCTGTTTGTATCATCTTTAATTTTTTTCATCACTGTCTTATAGCTCTCTGCATACAGGTCTTTTGTCTCCTTAGGTAGGTTTATTCCTAGGTATTTTATTCTTTTTGTTGCAATGGTAAATGGGAGTTAAACTCTTTAAGTATTTAAAGACTGCTCTAAAATCCTTATCCTCTCCCCACTAGAGTGTTTCTTTTTTTTGATTGAATGTAACACTCTGTCTGTCTTTAATCATTCTTCATATCAGGGAATTATTGACAGTAGTACCCTGGCAGACCCACTGTCTGGAAAACAAAGTCTTGATTTACAGCATTTGCTGATTACCATGGTGTAAATACTCTCACCATGACCCGTTTCAAGCTACTAAGGGTTTAACAACCAGCTCACAAAATTCCTGAATATCTAGCAATTTCCAGCAAGTGAGTACCAGCTGGCTCCAGCATACCATTAGTTCCAGACCCTTTTCCACCCTGGCTGCCTGTACCAGATCCATTGCAGTTTGTCAGACTGCCATGATCTGAGTACAAAAACCCAGGCAGAGTTTGGCAGGTACCAAGTACAAGGGAATTAACCTTCCCATTATACTATAATTAATGTAGTCCGAGATCACATTCGATCCTTGGCAGCCGTGCACACTTTGGCTCACAGTGAGTTACAATATATAAAGATCCTAAGACTCCCCCTTTACCACCACTATACTAATGTTGGCCCATGTCTTTTTCACACTGTTTTTGTATAGTTTAATTTTTAAACAAAAATACATACATTTATATGCATCCTTATTGTATTTAATCTTGTTCATTTTAACTCTTCATTCTACCTTGTGGAGAACCCTCTGACTTCTGAACATGTCACTGGCTATGGAATCTATTCATCTCTATTCTGCATCTTCTACACATTCACTGAGCTTTCCTCATTAAGTGTTTATTAGAGCGTTTAATAAGAAGTAGAGTAGGACAGGGTTAAGAGGAAGGCTGTTACAACAGTATTGGAATCTAGCTCAAAGTTGACATTCAAGACCAGATGTGAATTCACACATCTATTCTATTATCTCTTTACTTCTCATCCACAAAAATATGATAGCCCTGTTTAATAGCTTGCTGAGATCCAGATACACTATGTCTAAGGCATTCTTCTTACTGGCAATTTTCGGAACACTATCCAGACGAAGGGAAAAAGAATTGAGTTTGGCTTTAGAAGGATTTCTTAACAATAATCGCTTTCCATTTTAAGTGCTTCCAAATCAACTATTTAATAATACACTTATAATTTTTCCAAGGACCAATGCCCAGCTCAATGACTTGATACTATGGTGTTTCACTCATAACTGGAAGGATTCACCTGTGCAGAAAACCAAGCAAACTGGGAGAGGCTGATTCTTTATTTATTTTTTTTTAACGAGAACAGTTGTTTGCTTATTTTTTTATAAATTTATTTATTTGTTTGTTTTATTTTTGGCTGTGTTGCGTCTTCGTTGTGGTGCACGGGCTTCTCATTGTGGTGGCTTCTCTTGTTGCGGAGCACGGGCTTCAGTAGTTGTGGCACGTGGGCTCTAGAGTGCAGGCTCAGTAGTTGTAGCGCACAGGCTTAGTTGCTCCGTGGCATGTGGGATCTTCCCGGGCCAGGGATCAAATCCGTGTCCCCTGCATTGGCAGGTGGATTCTTAACCACTGCACCACCAGGGAAGCCCGAGAGGCTGATTCTTAAAGTTAGACTCAGTTGCTGGAATGGACGGGGAGTTGGAAATGATCTGAGCGATAGGAGCAAGTTTTGAACCCATAGGTGGAACATGGTGGGTGGAGAGTATAATTTCACACAAGGCTTTGTCAAAAGCAATTGTTGTCACGGAGGTCTCTCAAGAGGTAACAGGGAATAGGGACTTCCCTGGTGGCAAAGTAGATAAGACTCTGCACTCCCAATGCAGGTGGTCAGGGTTCAATCCCTGGTCAGGGAACTAGATCCCACATGCATGCCCTTACTAAGAGCTCGCATGCCACAACTAAGGAGCCAGCGAGCCGCAACTAAGACCCAGCACAACCAAATCAATCAATCAATCGATAAGTATTTTTTTAAAAAAAGAGGTAACAGGGAATAGAAGTGGCAGGCAAGTAGACGCAAGGAAAGGTTCTGTACAGTGACCTGAGGAGACTGGGATATCAGAGTCTTCTGTCCACAAGTTGCAAGCTAGGGTCCAAGAACAGACTCCAATACTTAACTTAGGGATACATAATACAAGGAAGGACCCAGGGCCCCAAACTGAGACATAAGGTCAGGGTGGGGATGGTAGCCAATAGCATATGACGGTGGACTTGCAAAGCATTAAACTAGGACTTCTCTTACTGAAGTCACCCCTTGCCCCAGAACCTGGCTTGGGCTGAACTTTTAAGAGGCTATCAGATGATTCCCAGCCAGGGAGAAAGGGAGAATGAGAGGGCAGGGAACTAGACAGATACTGAAATCTTAAATCTGTGAGCAGCATGGTGCAATGCCAATCCAAAGAATTAGACTTCAGAGTCAAATCCTGGCTCTGCCATCTACTGGCAATACATGGTAAACAGATTATTTAACCTCTCTGTGGTCTCAGTTTCCTCATCTAAAAAGTGAAGCTAGTATGAGTACCTACCTCATAAGATTATTGTGAGGAACTGATGAAGCCACATGTGTAAAGCACTCAGAACCAGCGCCTGGCACCTAGTAAGTACTATGTACATGTTTGCTACTAGTATCATTTGCCTTTTCCAGTTAGAGAAATCTGGATATGTGCCAATTCTCTAGCATTTATTCCCCTGTCCATCATTTTCCTGGTAACCAATAGCAGTTCTGTTATCTCATCTCATTCTTTCAATGATCCCAGATATAATTTGCCTAGGCCTCGAGATTTTTAACTCATTTAAAGCAGATAGGAGATTTTAAAATATTACTTAATATCTCTTCACTTCCTTCTTAAGCCTTGTACGAGAATGCTGCTGAAGTCTCACATATGAATCTGTCTGATCCCCCTGTTCCTATTTTAATATTTCTTTCTTGTTGGAAGCTGCAGAGGCGTGAAATTTGGGGGAGGAAGTCCATAAGATATCAGGCCAAGAAAACCTCTTGAAGTAGTGCAAAGTGGCCTTGATAGGTAATTAGAAGATCTGGTTTTGAGTCTTGCTGTCTGACACAGCAGCTTGCATGGGGCAAGTGGCTTAACCTCTCTGGTTCCTGAGTCCTTATTTGTCAGAGAGGGTTTTGAATGAGATATTATCCATCCTTGCTTGGTCTGCTGCGGTAGTCACTTACCACGTGTGGCTCCTGAGCCCTTGAAATGTGGCAAGTCCGAACTGAGATATGCTAGAAATGTACAATACCACATTTTGAAGACTGAGTGCCAAAAAGAATATAAAGTATCTCGTTAATATTTTTATATTAATCACATGTTGAAATGAGCACACCTTGGATATACCGTGTTAATTAAATGTTATTACAATTCGATCCACCTGCTTCTTTTCACTTTTTTTATGTGGCTGCTGGAAAAGTTAAAATTACAGAAGTGGTTCGCGTTATACTTCCATTGGACAGCACTGCCTTATAGCTCCTCTTTGCTCCAATCATATACTATTCTACAATATTCTGATTGCTTGTCTTGCATGGGTGGTATTTTCCAAAGTCTGAGATGACAGTCAATGGGACGAGACACAGCACAATTTCTAGTCGCATTCTTGTCTGATTTCCCTCCCTCTCCCTAGCCTCGGCTGAAGAAGGGCCCAGTTCCTGAAGATGAATTACTAAACAGGATGAAGTAAAATAAGCATTGCCTTTTCCATTGCACAGAAATGTCAGCTGTTTACTACTGTAACTCACTCCTGTTCCAACTTTCAAAAGAATGTATCAAAGGCATTTACAACTCAAATTCCCAGTGAGGGATTATTCAAATTACTTGAAAAATATCTTACAGTTTATATCCTGAACTTTGATTTCAGGAGCTTGAAACTATTACAATGGTTCTAAAAACAGATAGAGACAACTTATTTCTCGTGACACCTGAGGAACACCTTAGGTTCCCCTTCAGTATAATCTTACTGGGCCAAGGTTACTTTATAGCCAAGAGGAGTGATTATATTTCTTTGCAAAGAAGTTCCTGCCAAAACAAGTGAGGGAATTAGTGGAGGAGATCAGTAACATCAAACTAACACTGAGAGCGAGAGTGAGGACACGAGCAAGTGAATGAGGGAGAGGAAGGGAAAGAGAAAGAAACTATACTTTTAAAAGCACTAAAAATAAAAATTTCAAATTAGACTAAAAAATACTCAAAATAATATAGGCTGGCACAAACCTGAATTCTCAGGGGGGGCTAATCCAATGTCTGTGATTTACAGTCCCAAAGAAAGAATACCTTAAAATGAGAAATCCCATATTCAACTTACATGCCTGATGTTACAGGACCTGAGACCTTGGGTTTATTGCTGACATGATGGATATGAAATCAAGATGCTTTACTTCCTTACTCTTAAGAGAATAAATGCTTTTTCCTTAATTTTCTTTAGCCTATTGCCAAAATTTGTTAGACCCATCCATGATAAATAAAGACTATATTACAAAGAAATAACATTTCCAAGAAGAAAGAAATGAACACACACACACTTTGTTTTTAAAAAAACCTAGGCATTAAAAATATTCTACTATGAATCTGTAAGTTTCTATTAAATCACCATCTTGACAATGAAAATTTATGCATCTAAATGTATAACAGACATTACATACTATTTTGGAATATTTTCACCCCCGGAGCTATGAATGATGAGTGTATAGGGAGAAATAATGCCTCAGCAGCCAGTAATACATAGGTTTGGGTCATAAAACAAAATATCAAAACAATTTCTTGGTTTCCCCAAATAGAAGGCATTTTGTTTGTGCTTCTGGGTTGGGGGTAAAAGTTAAAATGGAGAAAGGAATAGAAACAGAAAGCAAGGACATATATACACTACCAAATGTAAAATCAATAGCTAGTGGGAAGCAGCCTCATAGCACAAGGAGACCAGCTCGGTGCTTTGTGACCACCTAGAGGGGTGGGATAGGGAGGGTGGGAGGGAGGGAGACGCAAGAGGGAGGAGATATGGGGATATATGTATAGGTGATTCACTTTGTTATAAAGCAGAAACTAATACACCATTGTAGAGCAATTATACTCCAATAAAGATGTTAATAGATAGATAGATAGCAAGCAAGGGCCCTGAAGATTGACTTTTTCAACTTGAAAATGGTGGCCTTTAACACCTTAAGGTCTTGGACATAATAAAATGGTTATAGTCTTTTAATTAGCATAGACTGGGCTAAGGTTGTCCTACTTTCTGGGATTCAGATTCAATAAAGCCTTCCTGAGGAGCTGCGATCCTCTGAACACTTGCCGCACGAAACGTCAACACGGTGCTCTAACTTGCAGAGTTTTCCGTTTGCTACAGGTCAGAGCAGTGGGCGCCCTGGGTAAAAAGCATTCTGGGTCCTGTTTATCCTCTGAGAACTGTTTGCCTTGAATTATTTGCATGGGTGGCTATCTTTGTCATAAAACCCATTTTGTTTGCTTTTTAGAATCATTTCATCACCAATGACAAATATTACAAAGCATTTTAAGTGGGCAGGATACCGTCCTAGGAACTGGGGTTATAAAGACAAAGTCTCAGCATCAAGGAGCTTCTATAGTAGTTGGGGAGAGAATCAGCTGAGGGCCAAAAAAATATAAATGGTGTTATAAGCATAGTGGCAGGCCAGATTTGTGTCTCTGTGGGATTCAGATGTGCATGGGTGTGACCGGCCAGATTGGTTGGGTGGGCTCACTGCAAGCCTATTTGTATGAGTATTGAACAGCTGCTTTTGAAAAATCCCTCCATAACAGGACAAAAATCACCAGGAATCACATAATTTTACCAGTAACAAAGTATAAGGGAATAGTGTTGCGAGTACCCAGCCCTAAGGAAACATCGCTTGGATTCTAGGAAGAAAGAAAGCTGTAAGTAAACATTTACTTTCTCTAAAACTGTAGAATATTAGAGAAAGAACATGCCTTGAGACACTTCTAGCAGAGTATAACAAATGCAGGCTGTGGTAGTCATTACTGCTATTCTCCAGATATTTCCTGCTCTCTATTTTCTGAGCATATGAGTTGGAATACACTTCTTGGCTCCCTTGTGTTTAGGTGAGCCTGGTGACTAATTCTGGCATGTGGATGGACATATGGAAGCAGGTACAAAGTGTGAAGATCCATGATTCTCAGGTTAACACCCACCAGAAAGCGTCGATCGTGGAGACAAGGCACTGAACAACCAAGTAAACAAAATGATCCAGCTAACTGATGCCATCCAGCTTTTATCATTAGCCACCACAGAATTGGCACAATGGAAACAATGGGGTAACCATGGTGTCAGAGATGGAGGTCACACAGGCGCCCAGCAGGAATCTATTATTGCCACCTCAGTTGCCCAACCTGTTAGCACCGTAGACCAATGCTGAGCCTCCAATATAGCACTTTTCCTTAAGGAGACTGATGGGCCACTTGATAGCAATTGACTTCATGTGAGTCCCCTCCATCCTGGAAAATCTAGCTGTTCATTCTCACAGAAATAGATACTTATTCCAGATATGGGTTTGCCTTATCTGCCTGCACAGCCTCAACCAGCTCCACTATTCAGGGGCTTACAAAATGCCTGACAGCATTTAACATAGCATCTGACCAGGACGCTTCATTTCACAGCACAGGAGGTGGGACAGTGGACTCATAATCATGGGAGGCACTGGTTGTATTACACACTGTACCATTCAGAACACAACTGGACATCATAGAGCAACAGGACTGCCCGCTGAAGGTACAGCTGAAACGCCAGCTCAGAGGCAAGGCCCGGCAAGGGTGGAGTGCCATCCTCCAGGATTCAGTATACACACCGAAACAGAGGCGTTGATATGGCATTACACCCCCACAGGAAAAGCCCATGGATCTGTGAACCAAGAAATGGAAGTAGGAGTGATTCCACTTGCCATTACTGCCAGTGACCCACTGGGGGACTTTGTGCTTCCCACCCCTTCAACTTTGGGCTCTTCTCGATGAGTATGTCCCAAAGGGGGCATACTCTCGCCACCACAGTTCCCCTTTAGAAGACATAGCAAGCTACACCTGTCCCCTTGTGTTCCCTGTGTCCTAGGTCCAGCAAGCAAATAATGAGTCGCCATTCTACGGGGTAATTGACCCTGGTCAGCAGGAGAAGGCTGGTCTACTTTCACACAGCAAGGGCAAGGAGCAACACACGTGGCGCCCACGTGATCCGTGTGCCCACCTTGTGGTACTCCCTCACCCGACTGTGACTGTGAATAGACACGTGCATCGAGCTCAGTCTGAGAAGGGAGTAGTTACTGAGGCGATCACGTTACCGGGCAAGCCATCGAGACCAGCAGAGACGGCAGCTGAGAGTGAAGGGAATTGAGAAAGGACGGTGGAACAGGAAGATAGCAAATACCACTTGCAGCCCCAAGTCCAACTGCAGCAATGGACACTGGAGTTTGTCACATTAATCCCTCTCTTCTAAGTTTCCCCTCAGGAAGAAAGACCCACTCGTACCCTGGACTAACTGCTTGCTCCCTAAACCTGTACAGAGAAGTGAATTTGTGTGTCAGCTATGAAGGGAAAATCCTTGACTACCCAGAACCATTTCTGTCATCCCCTCCCAAGTCCCATCAAGTGAGATTACAGAGATTTGATTCTGACCTGAGGTCTCCATGGTCACGCACATCAGGAACCCATCTTCCATACATCTGCCTCCGTAGAAACGAAGTTGTGAGCCCCTAACTTGCTTTGCCTCAGTCGCCTTAATACCACTCTAGGCAGCGTATTGATCTTTTGTCATCTACTTTGGCTCCCTTATTTTTCTTCTCTCGTTATTCTCTCTGGCACTGACTCACCGTTTGTGCCCATTTTATCCTAAATTATTCTGATTGTGGAAAACATATATGGAGGATCAGTTTATCTTTAGGTTTCAATGTAACAGCCGCCCAGAGGCATTTGCAATAACCACGTGGCCGCTGCCACGTGTACTTTGTCTTGCATATGTGGCAGTCATATATGGGCTAGAGCCCAAGTTCCCCAAGCACACCCCCTCCATGGGCATTTGTGACACTCGCCACCCAGCCCCAGACAGAGACTGTGTGTATATGTGGAAGTGTGTCTTTATGTGGGAGGTGGATATTTGGATCACTCTCTGTGGAAGTGAAGCAGTTTCTCAAGATATTGCTCCATTTCTAGATCTAAGTGCTAAGGTAATTCTCCCTGATGCAGGGTGATTGCCCTGATTGCCTGCTAAGAACTAGAGAAAAGGCACTAGTTGTCCAAATTCCATGCAACTCACCTGAACGTGGGTGAGGAGGCATTCAGTGGCCTTGGTGTTGGAGATGAGGGAATGCTCAGCAGGGAGTCCCATTGCAGGAGATACGGAGCCTGAAAAGATAGAACAGTCAAAACTGTAACGAAGTATGGAGAGAGGTTCAAAACAGGGGCAGTCCCCAATAGTAACAAAACACACATTCTTTTTTGAGTGCACAAGGAACGTTTACCAAAATTCACTATATACTGGGTCGTCAAGTCTCAATAAATTTCAAAGGATGGAAATCATTCAGAGTACATATATTCTCTGATCACAGTGATCTTAAGCTAGAAATCAATAACAAAAAGATTACTAGAAAATTCAAAACTGATTGAAAGTTAAGCAATACACTTCTAAATAATCCATGAGTCAAAGAAGAAATCACAACGGAAATTAGAAACGTTTTGGACTGATAAGGAAAGATGCTGCATACCAAAACTTATAGGTGTAGATAGAGAAGGGCACAGAGGCAAAATTATAGTTTTAAAAGCATGTATTAGGAAAGACAGGCCGAAAATCAATGATCTATGTTTCCATTTCAAAAAGTTAAAGAACAACAGATCAAATGCAGAGAAGAGAGAAGGAAGGAAATAATAAAGGTGAGAAAGGAAATCAAGACAATAGAAAACAATAGAGAAGAATCAATGAAGCTAAAAGTCGGTTCTTTGAGAATATTAATACAGTTGATACAGTAGAGGATGTCAGACAGCTTTCCAAGTCCAGGGACCGGAGAGGAACATCAAAGTTTGGATAATGCCAATGTCACAAAAGGGAATTTGAATGGATACTGAATAGGGCCCAGACTATTCTATCAGTGCATGTCAGCTGCTTACTTGTGTGGTCAGTCAGGTTGTGGTCCATGGGTGGTCAACCAAGCTCCAACACTCAGCATTGGAGGAAAATGATCTTATTAATTTTATGAGGACTGATCATGCTTGTGTTTGTGTTGTCCGTGTATGGTATGAATAGAACTGTTCACTTTTCTGTGTTCACACCTGTGCATCAGTAAGGATGCACAACGTTGCAAGTCATGGAAAATGGCTCTCAAATTGACTTAAACAATGAGAAAATATGTTAGCCCAATCACAAGGTGTCCAGGGTCAGGGCAGACTCCAAGCACATTATGTTGTATCTCCAGCTCCACTCTGCTTTGTCCACCTCTGTGGGATGGCCACAGCAGCCCCAGATATAACATGCAGATACAACGAAGTCCAGGTCAAGAGGAGACTTCTCTCTCTGTGTCTCCTATCCAGTCTCCGTGGCAGAATTTCCTCTTATGTCTCATTGGCCCAGACTGGGACATATACCCTTTATTAAATTAATTACTCATATGGGATTGCCATGATTGGTTCAGACCAATTTTTAAAAAACATTTTACTGAAGTATAATATACCTCAAAATATGTGTATAGATTGATGCATTTTTTACAAAGTGGGTCCACCTCTATAACCAGCACTAGAAAAGTATTTTTAACCTTGCTTGTGCCAGGGGACCCTATGGCAGTGTGGTGAAGCCTAGGGACTCTTTTTAAGAATTTTTTAAACGTATAAAGTAAAATACATAGAATAAAAAGAAATCCAGTTATCTGGAAATAACGTTATTAGCATTTTAACGCATTCATTCAGGTTAATTAAGATTAATTTGGTCATTCAATAAATTCACGATATAAGTATGTGTGCTTCTTTATTAACACATTAAATAACAAAATCTGGTGGTAGATATAATTGCTACAATAATTCTGAATTGCTGATGAGCGTAAAGGATTCCACTGGTGACAAAAATCATAGCTCCTGCTAATATACTACTATGGTTTGTTGCCTACATTTATAATGAAAGGAAAAGCTATGTTTCAGTTAAAGATTAGTGAAAATAAAGAGGTATTTTTTCCATGCACAGTCACAGACCCCTCAAATTTTATCCATGGACCAATTAAGGGTCTGTGGGCCCAAGGTTAAGAACATCTGGAACTTAGACTCAGCAGTTGAAGTGGTCTGGATGTTGGGGGGTTGAACACCATGACCCACCACAGCAGATGAAAGCAACTGGAGCTTTGAGTCCTGCAGATTCATTCGTTCATTCATTCAATCAACAATTATTTGTCACACGCCCACTATGTGTTTGGCACCATGTTTTGTACAGGTATTCAGTGGTGAATTAAGTGACATGATCTCTCACCTCACAGAGTAATTAGACCACTGGAGAGGAAAAACAGTAGAGATGTATATAGAGGTGAACTGAAGATTCAGAGAGAGGGCAAGTTGACCATTTGAGCCGGAATTCAGAGGGCTGGTTCAAACCAAAGGATGGGTACGATTTTAGCTGAATTCATTACAGGTAACTGCCAAGAATTTCTCCTGAGCGAAGCAGGCTTTCCAGTGGGGCCACTCTGGACCCCTGACGAGCCCCTCTCTGGAACAGTCCTATCTTCAGTGAAGCCTGGTCTTCAGTGTGGTGGCTGGTCCCATTTAATTTGATACTATTCAATAAAGATCCCAATGATTCTCCTTGCCATGTTGGTGTTCTCCAGCAAAGCTTTCTGCTAAAACCACGAGTTCATCTTATAGTGATTTGCCTTAAGGTGCCGTCTCCAACAACACATTATGTTTCCAGCCTGCAACTGCCAGTACCGATACAGGCATTTCAGGAAACACCTTGAATTCCTGAGGAAACAGAACTTCATTACTTCCTTGCCTCCTTCGTTATATTTACTGAGTACCTAATGGATAATAAGCATGCTGCTGGGAGCAAGGGCCACAGAGATTAATGAGACATGGCTCTACCCTCAAGCAAACAACACTTCAGTGGAGGGAGAAAGGCATATAAAACCAGTAAATGCAGATGGTGTCCCAGCTGGTGGGGGAAAAGTCCGTGGGCGTTGCAGTGGGGATGCAGAGGCTGGAGGGGACAATTCTGCCAGGTCTGGAGTGGGGAGTGGACAGAAAGGGTTTCATAAGCGGTCAGTTCTTAAGCTTCACCTGCGAAGAGGGGTGAACGGAATGTTGCTAGGTGGTCAGGGAAGAAGGAACTTTCTCAGCTATGCACTCATCAGCCACCATGGCTTTCCTCCACCCGGAGGAACCATGAATTACCCGTCAAAGCCCCAACGAGGTGGTTCTAAAATTAGGAGTGACCATCATTCAACCTTGTTTTCCTTGCTTTTCTTCGATGGTGTTTGGAAACATGTGAGCCAAAAAAGACACTCAGATAGTCAAAAGAAAAGAAATCAGAGCTAGGCAAGCGGGCAAGAATCAGAAACAGCCCGATAAGCGTAAGGAGAGGAAATGAAGTTAGTATTTCCATGCTAGGTAAGGGAGTAAATATTCTTTAGGTCCTCGAATCGTCATGAATGAAAGAAGTTTTACATCTCCTTATATTGGCTTATGTGGTTCTTTCTGAACCTCAGCCACAAATGAGAATCACCCGGAGTTTTTTAAATGACCAAATGATACACCCCAAACAATTAACTCAGTATGTTTAGGGGCAAGACACATGCATTTGTATTTTTAAAGCTCCCCAGATACAGCCCAAGTTAGGAATCGGTGCTCACACGACACGGGGTCAGCAAGCTTTGTCTGCAAAGCAGCAGAGAGTAAATATTTGGGGCTTCGCAGGCCATAAAGTCTGTCGTAACCACTCAACTCTGCTATTATAGCTCGAAAGCGGCCATAGACAATAAATGAATGCCATGGCTGTGTGACCAAGAAAACTGGATTTATGGACACTGAAATGTGAATTTCATGTAGTTTTTAGGTGTCACAAAATACTTGTGGTTTTTTTTTTCCCTATTATTGAGAAATGTAAAAACCACTCTTAGCTACTGGCCATACAAAAATAGGAGGCAGGTGGATTTGGCCCACCAGCCATTGTTGGCTGTTTGCTACTATAGGCAACCCGAGACACCAGAGCAAGGAGAACAAAATGAAAAGCTTCCATTGCGTCCTTGGTGAAATGTCAACTTGAAAATAAAGCACATTCCCATGGGCTGAGCATTTCTATCTGCATCCTGAATTTTCTCTCTAAAAATTCAAGCTTAATACTATACAGACATTGCTAAAACTGTATCGCACTGCCCTTTAAAAACAAACAGGTAAGGTGGACAAGTTATACAAAAACAAGTTTTCAAATTATGGTTCTATAACTCTCTGCAGTATCCATTTTCAAACTGCCAATATTGCAACCTGCTTCACAATTTCATCAAATTGGCAGGAACAACTGGATGGGGTTGGAAAGCGATGACTTGCCAAATGTCGCTTGAGCCAGCAGGGGCTGGAAACAGCTTTGCTGACGAGGCTCCAGCTTGGTGAATGCATACATAGCTATAACCAACCTGTTCTCAACCAAGTAATTACCTTCTCTTGGGGAGAGAGAGCGGTATTAAAAAATTGCAGAGGGCTTCCCTGGTGGCGCAGTGGTTGAGAGTCCACCTGCCGATGCAGGGGACACGGGTTCGTGCCCCGGTCTGGGAAGATCCCACGTGCCGCGGAGCGGCTGGGCCCGTGAGCCATGGCCGATGGGCCTGCGCGTCCGGAGCCTGTGCTCCGCAACGGGAGAGGCCACAACAGTGAGAGGCCTGCGTACCACAAAAAAAAAAAAAAAAAAATTGCAGAAAGACAGCACACTGTAGGGGGAGAGGAAGAATGGGACAGAGAAAGGGAAAGGAAGAGAAAGAAGAGAGGGCTGCAAGGAAATAAATTCCTGCAAGATAAAAGAGAAGATGGATGTGGAGAGACTCACAAAAATTCCATCTGGGAAAGTCGTCCAGGAGATGGAAAAGGAAATTAAAGGACTGGCAGGTGAACAAGACTGGCTTTTAAAGGCTTAATAATAGGGATGTTTGGTAACCAATGAGGCTAATGCATAAGTGCCATAAACCAGCAGGGGGGTCTCGCAGGGGACCCGCAGCACACACTAACTGAAGGACATTTAATACAGGATAATGGCAGAGAGATAGGACTGCGGCTGAATCCACTTCCCTTCATTCACAAAGGATGAGCTGGCAGAATTTCATAGCTTGGCACTGTCATTTGAGAGAAGGGGCGGTATCGACTGCAAAAGTCTTTGTAATGTGGGAACCGGAACCAGCAGAGGGAAGGAAGCAGGAAAGGAAGGACGGAAGGGAGGGAGGGAGGGAAGGAAAGAGGGAGGGAAGTTAACAAATGAAGTTAGAGACCCTGTGCTTGTAAGTTCAGGGTTAGGGAATTCTCTGCCATTCATTAGAAAATACCCTTTCAATGCAGCTGATCACTAGGTCGGCTTCTCAAACCTTGATGTGCAAACGAATCACCCCAGGAGCTCTTTATTTATTTATTTTTTAAATACTTATTTATTTATTTGGCTGCGCTGGGTCTTAGTTGCGGCACGGGGGATCTTGGTTGTGGCATGCTGGAATCTTTTAGTTGTGGCATGCAGGCTCTTAGTTGCGGCATGCGGGATCTAGTTCCCTGCCCAGGGATCGAACCCGGGCCCCCTACACTGGGAGTGCAGAGTCTTAACCACTGGACCACCAGGGAAGTCCCCACCCCAGGAGCTCTTTAAAAGGCAGGTTTTGATTCAGTAAGGCTGGGATGGAGCCCGAGATTCTGCATTTCTAGCAAACTTCCATTTGTGATGCTGCTGGTCCAAGGACCACACTTTGAGTCGCGAGGCTCTAGGCCTACACTGTCCAGCACAGTAGCCAGTAACCACAGGTAGCCATTGAGCACTTGAAACGTGGCCGATCCGAGTTAAGGGGTGTCGTACATTCCAAAGACTTAGTGAGAAAGAATCTACAATGTATCATTAATAATTCTTACATTGATCACATTTTGAAATGACACTGTTTTGGATATACTGGCTTAAATAAAATATATTATTAGAGTTAATTTCACCTCTTTTTCCCTTTTTAAAATGCGGCTTCTAAAAAAGTTAAAATTACACACGTGGCTCCTGTTCTATTTCTAGTGCTCAGCACAGCTCCAGGCTCTCCGTCCTCACTCTCTCCTCTGGTTACTGAGCAGTTTGCATGGTTGACCCACAAGCGACGGGCGACACCCCCTCTCTCCTCTTCCCCTTTCCTGCTCTCCTCCCTAGTCCTGCTCCCCCAGTTTTCACCAGGAAAATATAAAGAAATTTGAGGCACTTTAACAAAAGGTGCCCATGAGCTCGTTGCCTCACGCTCAACTCCCTCCTCATACAAGCATTTATTTCAGCAAAGCCCCTGGCTTGTCCATTGAAGCAACACTGGCAAAAATAAGACACAGGAGCTGCACTCCAGCTCACGGCCCAGAGGAGCAAAAAGAGAGGTAAGTAAAGACATATACGACAATGTTCTTGGTGCTGTAATAGAATACATCCAAGGGGCACAGTAGAGACATGATCTAAGGCAGTTCCACTGGCCAGAACTTTCTTGTCTGCTGGATTAGCTATGTAACTTTAGGCAGTGACTTAACCAGACCAATCCGTGTCTAAGCTTCTGCATCTGTTTAATGGGAACAATAATAGTGACCTACCTCAGAGTGTCGGTATGAAAGCGAAATGAGTATACATTTATAAAGCACTTAGGTCAGTGCTTGACACACAGTAAGCTCCGTGTACATGTTAGCCAAATAAATAGACTTGACAGGCCATTGTCAACCTGCCAATGAATGTGCTTAGGCGTAAATGTCTAAATATAATTATGATCTCATCCCGTCCCAATGACCTCAGGAAATTCAGTACTAAAAATGCTGTAAACGATCCCAATGGATGGATAACTTGTAGTTGATTCACACACTTGAATACTACACAGCAACGAAAAAAGAAATAAATCACTTCTGTTCACAACACCACAGATGCACCATGGATGACCTAGCCACAAGGACGACCTTGCAGACCTGACATTGAGCAAAAGAAGCCAGACACACAAGGGTCCATGTTGTGTGGTTCCGTTTATATGAAGTTCAAAAATATGCAAAATTAATCTATGGTGAAAGATTATCTTTACTTTGGGGGTGCTGGTAATGACTGGGGACATACGAAGTAGGCTTCTCGGTGCTGATAATGTACACCTTGACCTGGGTGGTGGTTACCTGGATGTGTTCACTCTGTTAAAATTCACTGAGCTGTACACCTGAAAGTTTCACACTTTACATTATGCATATTATTCCACGATTTAAGCAAAAGAAAGAGAAGCTGATGAGGAGTTCTTTCTAAATCATTTCAGTTGGAAGATCCAGCCATGAATCTCTGGGTACAAAGATGTCAAAACCTACTTAACAAAGAGAGGTCAGTCTGAACACCTTGCTTCTATTCCAATTATTTTGATCTCTGAGCCAGAATTAAGCCCTTCCTAGAGTAGGAGAAATGGGTGAGTGAGATGAAAAGAAGATTAGAGAAAAGGAGGAAAATCAGAATGGAGCAGAGATGCTGAATAGCCCTAGGAGCTCCCAGAAGTGTGTGAAGAACAGTCTATGTAGCTCGGAGAGTAGAGCGTGTGGAGAGAAACAGTGGCCAAATGTTCTACTTCAGACCTTCCTGTGAAGCTGAGCTTTTTTCTTCCCTAAGATTTTCCTGAACACTCCCACATCTTAGAGCTCCACCTGCAGGGTTTCTTCAGTTCCCTGTGGGACTAGAAGGTTTTCCAAATTCTTTCCTCATTGCATTTTTAAGAAGCACTAGTAGTGCTACAAGAGGATGGGGCTGGCTACATCACATGCTCTTGTATTTAATAGTCAAATGGACAAACTTTAAGTAGAAGACCTTAGAGAATATCCAAAGGGCAGAGCAGAAGGACCCAGAACTGAGAACAGTCTTGCTCGCAGCTGTGGGAAGATCATCTAACATCCAAGAGGGATATGTACAGAGAAAGGAGTGTTTGTGATTATTTTTACTTTGTTCCATAACCAATTTATTAATTTTAACTTATTTATTTATTTATTTAGGCTGCGCCGGGTCTTAGTTGCAGCACGCAGGATCTTTTAGTTGCGGCATGCATACGGGATCTAGTTCCCCAACCAGGGATGGAAGCCAGGCCCCCTGCATTGGGAGCACGGAGTTTCACCCACTGGACCACCAGGGAAGTCCCTAAAGATTATATTTTCTTAATATTACACAAAGAAAAAGTATTTTCTAAATTTCATGATAATTCAACCGAGCAATAATCTTTTATTATTTTAAGTATACCCCATTGGTTTGTGAATAACATGGTGAGGATGAAAGAATCTAAGATGAAAAGGTGAGAGAACTGGGTTCTCACTGTAGTCCAGCCACTGCCTAGGTGTGAGACTTTACGTATCTGGACCATATTTACTTTGATTATAAAATGAGGAGAAGGAAGGAAGAGCAGAGGGCTCTGGACTCTAATTCTAAGAAATCTACATCCCCTTACCTTCACCACTTCCAAATGCCAGCACCTACCTTTCTTTGTCTGAGGGCTATCTGTAGCCACTGAAGTCAGAAGATTTGTCTGCCTGTGTGGCAGGACAGAACTGCCAGGGAATTAACGCCATTTGGAAGGAGCCTCCTCCAGTAATACTGGGGAGTTGGTATATAAATACCCCAGCTCTCTTACCCTCAGGTAGAAGAACCGTAAACTATGTGTTTTACGCTATCTCCTCAGAATTTCCCAGAGACATCAAGTTCCACTCAGTCGACATGGTAATTTGCTTGGTAATGCAACAAGTAAACACAGGATTTAGACCTACGTTAGGCGTGATGGAATATGGATGCTTTCTGGGAACTCACAATCAGATCCAAGAGTATCACTTTCAGAATGTTCTAGTAGACTGAGTTTACTTTTAGTTGTCTTTGATGAAACAATCACTATTGTACTCTCTTTCTTAACAGAAATGTGTTTTTTCGAAGACTCACTTCTAATTGGTTCATTAAGCAAAGAATTATTTTGCCCAATTCCTTTGCTTTTCTGCTTTACAGGTGAGTCAGAGCAGGAATGCAGGTCCTTCCCAGGTTGTTTCTTAGCGGAGTAGTTTTTGGTATATTATGCTTTGGTCATTTTCTCTGAAGAAGACCTGCTATTTCTAGGTAATTCCTCTTCTTTTCTTTGACTTCCAGTTCCAGAAATGACGTCTGCTGAAGGAGAACACGTTCTAGCAATGAAATCTTCCAAAGACTCCTGCCGCTGCTCTGTGACTGCGACCCCCAGGTTGTCTTTGGAAGTTTCTAAGGCCTCCTGAGTAGAGACTGGGACATGGAAGGAGTTGACAGGCAAAGGAATCCCAGCATCACCTGTAATTTGCTGAAACTTCATTAGTGCTCCTTCATTGTAAGCTGACTGCATACAAATAGAAACTTGGAGATTCTGCGTTGGTCCTGGGGCGCTCTATTCACTGCTTTCCCTTCCCGGTATCCCTTTCCCATTCTCCCACCAGTGTTTCCTTCCTCACCCAAAGAAACTGTTTATACCAGAATCCTTGATCTTGACATCATCTTCTGGGTGAATTTAAACTAAGACAAAACCCCACAAACCAAACACTGTGGTGATAGGGTTCTTGAAGGCTGCAGGAAAATGGTTCTCTCCACAGACAGGAATTTTAAGGAGTTTAGTAGATAATGTGAACAGAGGAAGGATCGTTGTCATTCAGGTACAAAGCTGTGGACAAGACCGCTTAACCAACGGCTCTTCTCCTCCTACTGGAATGGTAGTCCCTTTAGGCATTTTAACCGCTAAAAATGTGCAAGAATTAGTAGAAGGTTGAAAAACTTGCACCCTCTGGCTAAACCTAGCCTGGTGTTCAGGAGACACGCGAAATTGGATGTATACTCCATTAAAGAAAGTAATGAAATGGCCATTTTTCAAAGATTCAAATTAAGCCACTGGTTAAGAGCTCATCGCTCCAATTTGACGGCAGAGACTTTCAAATCTGCCATTCCAGATAGTTTTCACTAGCAGCTATACTCTACATCTTCTCAAGGAATCAGTATGAGGCTTTTTTTTAATCTAGAGGAAAAAAATAGTAATTGGCTACCTTTGATCTCAAAGAAGGCTTTCCCTTCACTTCCATTCCTCTCCTCCTGTCTCAGTGCAGAAGTGTTTTTACCTAGGGACTGTGTAGCAGACACTGTTGAGAGATACAGTGTTTATTCCCACCCCTTCTCCCTTCTCCATCACAGCCCATAGGGGCTTGGAAAAGTCAGACTCATGTTTCCGGTTTCCCTTATACGAAAGTGGCCATGTTACCTAATTCTGACCAATGAGACGAATGGGAAAGTGTGCCAGGAGGTTTTGCAAAAGGAGAGGAGAGAAGTATGTGAGGAGACCTCCTTCACTGCCCATCCCTTCCTATACAGATGTGGTGGTTGGAGACATAGTAACCACCTGTGACCAGGAGGAGAGACACTGCCAGACACTGAAGATGGGCAAAAGGGAAACTGGAAAGAGTCTGAGTCACTGCGATGCAACCGAGCTGCCAAATCAACCCTGAGACCACCTACTTCCTTGTTAAATAAACACGAAATACCCCTCCGGTTTAGTCCACTATTCAAGAGATTTTTCTTGCTGCCAAAAGTATTCCCAATCGACACAGATTTGTAAAGTAATTTTTTAAAACTGAAGTATAATACACACAGAAATATGCACAAATCGTAAGTATACAACTTGAAGAATTTTCACAGAATGGTTTTTGTTTTGAAATCTCCATTACCCTAATACTTTAGAAACAGTCACAGACTCTGGAGTCAGATTGCTGGGTCTGAAACCCAGATCCACCACTTACTAACTCAATGACCTTGGGCAAATTATTTAACGTCTCTGTCCCTTGGTTTTCTCAATTATGATATGGAAATGACAATACTCTCTATGTCGTAGGGTTTTTGCAAGGATTAAACACATTAATTTTTTAAATATAGGTGTCTGCCACATATAATAGTATGTGCTAATAAGTATTCGTTAGATATAAATAATGTTAACCAGGGTATAACTCAGGAGGACAGGAGAGCAGGAAAGATCTGGGAGAGGGGGTAGATGTTTGAGGGCTGTCCCGCACCTCTGTCCTGAGATGATCTTGGAAGCTAAAATGCCTAATGACCTAGTAAATGCTAAAAATATTGTCCAGCCTAGAGCTGTGTAATGGAGCTACAGACCTCTAGAGGTTGGGTGGGGCTTTAAAATCTCCTGTCTGGCAGTTCTTAACTGGGATCCAATGATGCGCTTCTGGAAGTCCACCATCCCTGATGTGGCCTTTGTACGAAGCGAGCATAAATAGGCATATGTGTGTTTTACTGGGGAGAGGATCGAGAGTTTCCATCAGGCTCTCAGAGGGACCCATGATACACGATAGGTTAAAACTACTTACTAGTTCATCTCCCTGACATCATAGTTATGGCCCAGAAAGAGGCCATCTAACACTTCAACTGAATTGTCACATTTAACTTTAATTACATCTCCCTAGAAGAAAAATGAGGTCAAAGAAAATGTTATTCTACTCCAAAATCCTAGAATATTCCAATGGAAGGGACTTAGGACCTCTTCAAATAGCATACTGCTGCATTTACAGGTGAGGAATCCAAGTTCTATCGAAGTTACTATGACCCGCTCAGTATCCTAGAGAGAGCCAGAGCTGTGGTGAACCAGTTGTCCTGGTCAGCATCGAACTTACCCCACAATGACACTTTGGTGGCAAAAAATCTCACCAGCTCATTTCATGGGCTGGCCCTGCTCACAGCTGTTAAATGCTCCGTACGGAAGCCCTTTAAGTGAGGTTGCCAAGGGCAGTCAGGACCAAGGGGCTTCAAACATTCTATTCCTTTCACTGCCATAAGCTTTAGAGTGATTTTAATTAGCCATACATCTCATGTGTATCAGAGGGTAAAAATGGGGAAATAAAGCAAAGGCTTTTCTACTAACCCAATTTATCATCTTCATGGGAAGCTGTTTCACCATTTCCTTTTTGTCTCTTCCTGTCCTTTGATAAGTCTTTAAGAACTTCTTTCTGAGTGCTGTGTGTGTGTCAACTATGAGTACAAGAGGCGCAGAAATAGCAAATGCAAATACATGAAATAGTTATATGTAATCTGTATAAACGAAACAGTTTCTAAACACAGATTGATCTTTCCAGGGTGCAGGTGGGGGATGGGAGGCAGTGAGCGATACTGATGCTAAACACGAGTTAACAGAGTGACCCATGAGGATGAGACTGGGTCTGGTTTTAGGTTCTGATTAAACAAGGTTTTTTTGTCTTCATGTCAGTTTAAAGGCAAACTTGAATGTCCTGGCTCACAGCTCTAACTCTTGCCTGCTGCTGGAAGGACTTTCTCATTTCTACTAGGTTTTTGATTAATGTCCTACCTGAACTGCCGGTAGGTCTGGATCACTTTATTTCTGTAGGAATGAAGGGGGGGACAAGAAGAAAAGGAAAATAGGCTTGTACAGTTGAGGCCAGGTTACCTGGCTGCAATTTAAGATGCAAAGGTCACTGAGACTTCTGGTGAAACGTAATACGGCAAAAAAAAAAAAAATGTATTTTGCCCAGCAATGATGATTGACATGCACATTTTTACTACCGGAGGAGGAAGGTTTCAAATGTGGTTTCTGACTGTATGACATAAAGAAAAATAACAGAACTAATTATGGTCTTTATTCCATCCTTATTTTTACTTTTTGGTTGTATCATTTTTCTCCCTAAAGCCTCATCCCACCCTTACCCCTCTTCTTCCTAAAAGGACAGAACACATAGCTTTCTTACGCAGCCCCAGGCTACCAGCTACGCCTTTGCTTAATAAAACGCTGGGCCAGTGCAAAGCTGCAGAACTCAGCCCAAATGATGAACAGCTAAGGGTCCGCTCTCAGCGAGGCCCTGACTAATTTCTCTTCATGGCACAGAAAGCTGAGTGGGTGACCTTTCACAACACGACTGAATTGAAAGTGGGTCTCTCTCAAGCAGGCAGGCCACGGGAAGGGACACTTAGTGCTAAGAAATTAACTGTCTTCTCGCAGCTTCCTGGCCCCGTGGGGAAGACTGCTGATTCTCCCCGCTGTCTCTCACCGAGCGCTCCATCTACCTGCCCTTTTTCAATGTGTGGGCTGGGCCAGTCTATTTCCAGTGGATTTTGATAAATCAGAATGGGTGGGAGGAGAGGGAAAGGGAGAGAACAGGGAGGGAATCAGATGAAGAAAAGGGTACTTAAATTTTTCTCTAGGAAAAAGAATCATATATTTTGGAAATCCCTTAAAGAGCAGTAGAGGTAGTTAGATCCAGGCTACTATCATTCCCCCTCCTCTAAGTTGGCCAGGGGGGCTATTTCCACAAAAATATTTGCCTTAATTCACAGCAGTTTTTATAGAGGTAGAGGATATTAAAGGTGGTCAAAACTCCAAATATGTTAATTAACTTAATTAATCACTGAAACTGATTCCAACTGCAGCCAAGCACTATTCCTAGGGGGTCTACTGGCTTCCTCAAAATGAAGGACGGTTTAGGAGCTGGCACTGCCGGGGACAGAGGAAGCAACTGGTGACTGAGACCAGGAGCAGAACAGCATCCGGCTGTCACATCTTCCAGAAAGTCTTGGTGAGCTCTGCTGATTTTCCCCTCTGGCTATGCTTGTTTCTTGCAGCCCAAATATCCATAAGCAGCTTTTAAAAATACCCAAGTAGGGGGCTTCCCTGGTGGCACAGTGGTTAAGAATCCGCCTGCCAATGCAGGGGACACGGGTTTGAGCCCTGGTCCGGGAAGAGCCCACATGCCGCGGAGCAACTAAGCCCGTGCGCCACAGCTACTGAGCCTGCGCTCTAGAGCCCGCGAGCCACAACCACTGAGCCCATGTGCCACAACTACTAAAGCCCGCGCACCTAGAGCCCGTGCTCCGCAACAAGAGAAGCCACCATAATGAGAAGCCCGCACACCGCAACGAAGAGTAGCCCCCGCTCACTGCAGCTAGAGAAAGCCCACGCACAGCAATGAAGACCCAATGCAGCCAAAAAAAATTTTTAAATTAAAAAATACCCAAGTGCATGTTGGTGGGAATGTAAATTGATACAGCCACTATGGAGAACAGTATGGAGGTTCCTTAAAAAACTAAAAATAGAACTACCGTGTGACCCAGCATTCAAAAAGAGTCATGTACCACAATGTTCATTGCACCTCTATTTATAATAGCCAGGACATGGAGGCAACCTAAGTGTCCATTGACAGATGAATGGATAAAGATGTGGTACATATATACAATGGAATATTACTCAGCCATAAAAAGAAACGAAATTGAGTTATTTGCAGTGAGGTAGATGGACCTAGAGTCTGTCATACGGAGTGAAGTAAGTTAGAAAGAGAAAAACAAATACAGTATGCTAACACATATATATGGAATCTAAAAAAAAAAGGTTCTGAAGAACCTAGGGGCAGGACAGGAATAAAGACGCAGACAGACATAGAGAATGGACTTGAGGACACGGGGAGGGAGAAGGGTAAGCTGGGACGAAGTGAGAGAGTGGCATGGACATATATACACTACCAAACGTAAAACCGATAGCTAGTGGGAAGCAACCACATAGCACAGGGAGATCAGCTCGGTGCTTTGTGACCACCTAGAGGGGTGGGATAGGGAGGGTGGGAGGGAGATGCAAGAGGGAGGGGATGTGGGGATATATGTATACGTATAGCTGATTCACTTTGTGATACAGCAGAAACTAACACACCATTGTAGAGCAAATATACTCCAATAAAGATGTTAAAAAAATTAAAAAATTAAAAAAAATACCCAAGTGCAGACGTAGAGAACAAACGTATGGATGCCAAGGGAGAAAGGGGGGTGGTGGGATGAATTGGAAGATGGAGATTGACATATATACACTATTGATACTATGTATAAAATAGATAACTAATAAGGACCTACTGTATAGCACAGGGAACTCCACTCAATGCTCTGTGGTGACCTAAAAGGGAAGGAAACCCAGAAAAGAGGGGATATGTGTATACATATAGCTGATTCACTTTGCTGTACAGTAGAAACACAACATTGTAAAGCAACTGTACTTCAATAAAAATTTTTAAAAATTATATTCAAGAACAAACAAACAGAAAAAGATATCAGATTTGTGGTTACTAGGGATGGGGGGTTAAGGGAAGGGGGAATTGGATGAAGGTAGTCAAAAGGTACAAACTTACAGTTATAAGATAAATAAGTACTATAATGTAATAAATAAGTGCTGCATGCAATGTATAGCATGATAAACATAATTAACACTGCTGCAGCATGAAAGTTATTAGAGGAAATCTTAAGGCTTCTCACCACAAGGAAAAATTTTTTTCTATTTATTTAATTTTGTATCTATATGAGATGATGTACGTTCATTAAACTTACTGTGAAAATCATTCCATGATATACGTAAGTCAAATCATTATGCTGTACACCTTAAACTTCTACATTGCTCTATGTCAATTATAAATAAACTGGAATAAAAAAATAAATGATAATCTTTCTGGGTATCATAAAAAAATGAAAAAATAAAAATACCCAAGTGCAGGAGGAAATCCACTCTCTGAAGCTCTCAGGAGCCTCCTTGCATCTCCCTTAAATATTGTTCCCATCTGACCACTCTGAGTCCACAACTCTTCAATCCAAAGACTATTTATCGGGCGCCTCACCAAAGGGCCATTTTTCTCTCCCAGCCTCTGTTTCCAGACCCCTGATATGAGGTTTCAGGGATCTCGAGCCTGCTTCCTCTCTGCCTGTCGCCAGCAGACCTGATCCACCGCAGAAGGTTTCCAGAGTCCATTAGCGTGGCATCGGGTGGACAGGCAGAAAGTGCAAATGCAAGTTCAAAAGATCTGGGGCCAGGAGATAAATGTCCCCAGCGTTAGTGTGGCAAGTGTGTTCTGGCCTCTGCGGAGGTCAGCTCCTTTGGGAAGCTTCTTGTCAGGCATGGAACAAAGGATTTCATTCCTCTATGTCTCAACAATCATACAGGTTTAAGTTGTAACCAAAACATGACCTCTAATCATGACCACTAGACCCCCCCACCCCACTTCTAGAGCACCAAAAGGCAAAGTGGGTACAAAAGACATTTTTCTTTCGGTTTTTAACACAGTGTATATTAGCAATAAATTAACATTCCCCTTCCAGCACCTTTTAAGCACCGGCAGGGGCCAATTCTTTTTACTACATTGTGTTCCAAAGATCAGCCGATGGATCATGCTGTCGCACAAAGCAACAGAGTAAAGTAGCCCTTGCAGCCAGTGTTCTTAGAGCTCCGTGCAGCACATCTTCTGGAAGCTACTTTATGGTGGGGAAACCAGAAGGCAGTGGTCATGATGCCTGGTGTGATCCTAGGGTGACAGCAAATGGTTTCGATGTTCCCCCTTGTTTGGGAAAGAGGGAGGAGGGATGGTGATTTTCATGGGAAAACTGTTACCTTTGTCTCAATTTTTCAGTATTCAGAAGGAGAGCAGGGCTTCCCTGGTGGCGCAGTGGTTAAGAATCCTCCTGCCAATGCAGGGGACGTGGGTTCAAGCCCTGGTCCGGGAAGATCCCACATGCAGTGGAGCTACTAAGCCCATGTGCCACAACTACTGAGCCTGCACTCTAGAGCCCACGAGCCACAACTACTGAGCACGCGCACCTAGAGCCCGAGCTCCACAACAAGAGAAGCCACCGCAAGGAGAAGCCAGCGCACCACAACGAAGAGTAGCCCCCGCTCGCCGCAACTGGAGAAGGCCCATACACAGCAACGAAGACCCAACGCAGCCAAAAATAAATAAATAAAATAAATAAATTTAGAAGGAGAGCAAAAGAAGAGATATGACTGAGACTGCTCAGGAAAAACCTGAATTAACTCTTGATGTGCCACATCTTTTGGCGGAGATTGTACTCCATGATCTACTAATCAGCAATCATTTTCTGGGTCTCACATCCATTGTGGATACTCATCATCAAAATTAAAACTTTCCTATCTTTCGCTCATAGGTCCAAGCACCCCGGCCATTTCTTAGAAAACCATTTACTTACAATGTTAGCATCTACTTAGGCTGTTGTTGGTAGAGATAAAAGTGTTCTCCCCAAATATTTGCATTTTAAACCACTGGAGTAGTGGGAAATTGATGAGATTTCAAAATCAGATGTCTTGAGAATTTCCTGAACAGGCAGAATAATTCCATGTTAGCGACCAAGAGTACCCCAGGGGTTCAAGATCTGTCCAGACCATTTTAATTCCAATTCAGTTAATTGTCTGGACAGATCTTGAACCCCTAGAAGAGACTTCATCGTTACATGGACTTAATCTGCCTTTTTAGGGAATGCTCAAGACATCTGTTATCGAAAACTCACCCACTTCGCATTATGCTAACGTTTAAACATATGCATTACGGAGTTAGACCTCTGGATTTGAATTGCAAGTCTGTCAATCACTAAGCTGTGTGACTTTGAGCAAGTGACCTAACCTTTCTACTCCTCAGTCTCCTCATTTGTAAAGTGGGGATATTAATAGTAACTACCTGACAGTGTTGCCATGAAAATTAAGCAAATTAATATTTATGAGGTGAGTCATAGTGTTGCCACATAAAAGTGCCACATATGAGTTTCCAAGACAAATAAATAGATATCCCAGTTTGTACGGTATCTCAGAACGTGTTTTTCACCAACTACTCGAATTGCTAAATTTCGAGACGATCACTACCAAAGAGGCTTCTGTCCCTTCCCCAGGGACTTGCTGTGCCATCTCAGATCACAGCCTCAGGGAGGCGAACCCCACATGAGCAACAGTGTACTTGTTATAGTGGTCCCTGTGCCCCAAATCTGTGGAAAATTCCAGGTACTCTTGGTGAAAATAACCAAGAAGGAGGATGTACAGAAGCCAACTCTACTCCACAAGGAAATTCCCGACTGTTGGACTTTGGGCTTGTATCACTTTCTTTGCTAGACTGTGGGACTAACAATGACCTTGATCTTTTTAAATAAGGGGCAGCCATCCCAGATGGATTTTTGGTTCCACGTTAGCTGTTCCAAGGAAAAACCCATGGGAGACAGCGAACCGACGCATGTAGGATTTCTGAAAGGCAGAACAGAAAACACTGAGGAGAAATATATTGCTGCCTCCCCAAAGGTACTGGAACAGATAAAGGGTTCGTTTGGCCTGGGGGCATGTCCCCTTCTTTTCGTTGTGGAAAAGCAGGAAGGTGCTAACTGGAAGGAAACTTCCAGGAAGTCAAACAAGATCACATTTTTATCTCCAAATCTACCAAGAGAATTGTAGCTCCCAATTCCCACTGTCTCCCTCCCCTGCCCTGGTTAGGTGATCTTTTAGTCTATGGTGGGGAGAAGTTTTCCCTTTTATTAATAACATTTTTTGAATAAAAAAATGAATACACATGATCCAATTTTTTTAAGGTATAAAAGATGATACAATGAACATTCCTTCCACCTCGGTCCCCCAGCCACCCAGTTTCCCTCACTGTAGGTAGGTAATTACCATGACCGATTTCTTATGTTTCCTTTCAGAGATATTTTCTTTATATACAAGCAAGTATACATGCACATATATTTGTATATGCTTCCCCTCTAAAAGTTTTTTTTCTTTTTTTTTTTTTTTTTTTGCGGTACGCGGGCCTCTCACCGTTGTGGACTCTCCCGTTGTAGAGCACAGGCTCCGGACGCACAGGCTCAGCGGCCATGGCTCACGGGCCCAGCCGCTCCGTGGCATGTGGGATCTTCCCGGACCGGGGCACGAACCCGTGTCCCCTGCATCGGCAGGCGGACTCCCAACCACTGCGCCACCAGGGAAGCCCTCTTTTTTTTTTTTTAACCAGCTGGTGGTACACAGTACAAACTCCACTCCACTTTTCTTTTTCCACACTTCACAATATATCTTGGAGAGCTTTTCACCTTCATGCTTGAGGTTCTTAATTCCTTTTTCGTGGCTGTATAGTATTCCACAGTACAGATGTACTATAATTTATGTTCCCTTTGGAGGATTCTTTACATTGTTTCAAATATTTTGCTAGTACCAAGAGTGTTGCAGAGAACAACCTTGTTCACACGCCACTTTGCACAAATGTGGAAGAGTGAATTTGTAGGAAATTTTCCTAGAGGGGAAATTGTTGGTTCAAAGGGTTCTAATTTTGATAGATTTTGCCAACTTGCCCTTTATAAGAGTTGTACCAATGTTATGCTTCCATAGTTTATAAGAGTGTCTACTTCTGATGGGGAGCATTTGACCACAGAAACTACACATTCAAGGTATCCAAGATTCTGCCCTCTACTAAGAAATGCAATTCAATGAACCCCGTTTTCAGATCTTTGTTGTGAAGGGCAGGTGACAGTCAGAGAGACTACTCATCACAGACCATCCACTTGCATCTTAACAGGAGTGCTGGAGACCAGTGGTGCCTGACAGGGTGGTGGGTGGAAAATGCCTTCTACTGGTGTCTTCTTTCCTATCAGGCAGAAGAAGAGGTGTACAAACTGGATGGTTCTGTGGGACTCCACGACTGATCCTTGAAAAGATTTTCCTAGCAGCCGGAGGGCAAGTCAAGCCTTCCTTTTGCACATTCAGATCCAAAGCGTCCAGCATTTAACGGGGCCAACACAGAAAGTTCTCGCTTGCAACCAGGCACCCATTACCTCATTTGAAGTGGGGCTACTAGACTACTTCTTTAGCAGTCATCTCAAACAATTTTGGAACAGAGATTCTTCCCAGAACCATTGCAAGGAATACATGTTCCATGTATTGCGATGATGTGACTTTCACCTCTCTGAGACAGATGGCTAAGAGCAAAGACTCCAAAGCCAGACTACCTTGGTTTGAATCTTGCTGGTTCTGTGACCTTGGGCAAGTTGCTTCACCTCTCTGTATAGATTCCAAATAAAATACAGGACACTAAGTTAAATTTGAATTTCAGATAAACAACAAATAACTTTTTAGTATAAATATGTTTCAAATGTTGCATGGGCCATATTAAATAAACAACTGAAAATATTTGCTGTTTACCTGAAGTTCAAATTTAACTGGGCATCCTATATTATTTGCTGAATTTGGCAACCCTACTCTGTTCCTCTGTCTCTTCATCTATACCCACTTCACAGGGCTGTTACAAGGATTAAATGGTATGGTATATTTGTAAAGTATATAGAACTGTTCCTGAACATCATAGTGCTACATAAGATTTTCTTAAAATAAAGAAATGCAATTTTGATTCAACATGCACAAGGACTCTATTATTTCCATCTTTTTCCCAAGATGAGGGGGAAAATTATTAAATATGTGGTGAGTGTTGAGGAGACTGGGTTAAAAAGGAATTTGACCAAGGGTGTTCTGGAACAGGTGGAAGATCTGGAGTTTACTGATTGCTTGGTTCAAGAACAGAGGCCTTGCTGTTCTGTATGAACTGGGACAAGACTGATAGAATGCTCTGTGGGCAGCAGGCTGAGCTGGGAGTTGGGCAGAAGAGCAAGGGAGAGGTGTAGAGGGGCCCATGGCGGATGGTGTTAGGGGAGCAGCCTATTTCACACAGGTGGCATCAGGCAGGTCAGCACACCGGGGGGCAGGGGCCAACCCTGGTCTGGCTGCAGGAGCCACAGATGAGCAACAGTGGCAGGAATGGGACCTCCCAGGACCATGCCCTTGGCTGTGAGGAAGGGAGAGGGAGAGGAAGGGCATTTGCACAGAGAGAAGTCAGAGGCAGATGGGGTGTCTGAAGAGGCAAACCCCCAGCCTCAGGGAGCCTTATTCAGACTTTCTAAGTTCTGCTCTTTCCAGGCAGGGCTCAGAATACGGCTCAGCTTCCTCTCACAGGGAGGGATGATAAGTATCGACAACGTTATCTACATGGGCCACTAAGGAGGCCTCAGGTGGGAGAGGGCTGAGGAGACCCCAAAGTCCCATAGGCCAGGGCTTCTGTTCTGGGTCCACAGATCCCCAAAGGGTCTGTGAACTTCGATGGGAAAAAAATTACACCTTTGTCTTTACTCACCTCTAGACGAAACTGAGCGTGTCCTTCAGTTAGGAATATAGACGACACATCTCAGTAGTATTAACCACACCAGTGACTGTCACCAACAGCAATCACAGAGTTTTTCATATCACATTACTGTTGTTTCAGATATCCTAAAATATCATTTCTTACACTCATTAGCACTTAGAAATTACCATGGTTATTGCTGCTAGAACTTCTTATTGAAAGCATTAACAAACGCACAGAAATAATATTATACCAAAATTTTGTTCTTTTAACATTTTGGTAACTATATTCAAGATAACTGGTTTCCGTTTTAAGTCTTTGCATCGTGTTTAATGCATTTAATAACACTTTCGTGAGAAGGGATCTACAGTCTTCCCCAGGCCTCCAAAGAGCTCCATATCTCAAAATGAGGACAGGAACCGACAACTTAGGCCAACGCTTGTCAGTCTTGCGGAGAGCGGTCTGAAACTTAAGGAGGCCTCAAATTGATTTCCAGGAGTGTGGGGAGTCTTTGGTATGGCTTTTCTTTTGTTTGTTTAGCCTACAATCACAAGAGCATCTGCATTTTGAGCACACCTAAGGAGAAAATATCTGTGTGATGGGTTTGAGTGCTACAGCTGTGTTAATTTGACAAAAATGTCTACATTGTGCATGTTGGTCCCCCTCTGCCCCCCGTCCAGAGAATGAATGAGGGAGATCATTTTATTTTGCAGCTTACTTAAAAGTAAGTTATACCATTATCCAGGAAGCCCCCTTTCACCTCTAATCATGGAAAGAAAAGGAACCTCCCTCTCTCTTCCTCTATGTGTCAAACTCCATCATGTCAGCTTGTTTAGATGCAAGGGAGACAGATAATTGAAGGCCCCCAGGGTAAAAATTGGGCTCAAGATCAGAGTAAGTAAGAGAAAAGGATTGTGAGGGCTGCTGAAACAGAGGGAGGACTCTGACCGAGAAGGCTTCTTCAGCGACCCTTGTAACACTGGGGAGCTCCCACCCTCTCACCTCCACAAGCCTCCTTCCCCAGGCGGGGTGAGCTCTGCAGAAGAAGAGCTCTTAATCTGGCTTCTGATCAGATATCCACGCCACATATAAACTGTCTTAAACCACAAAGGACACAGTTAGAATACCATTACAGGTCCAATTACACCTCTAGGAGTTGGGAAATTTGGAGTTAAGACTCCCAAACTAGGAGTCTGTCCCTGACACCCTTACATTTGTGGCTGGGGCAAGAATTTCAACAAGGATGCAGCTTGTGACCTGCCACCTAGGCCTGGACCAGCGGGCTGTTTCCTCCCGCTCACTTGTGTCCTAGATGCCGTCTACGCTGAGGCACTGAGCATGTGTTAAGAGTGGAGTATCTTTACTGGAAAAACAAAATCTCCCTTTCTTCAGTGGTGTCATAGGTTGAACTGTTTCCCTCCAAAAAGATGTGTTGAAGTCTTACCCCCAGGACTTCAGAATGTGACCTTTGTTGGGAATAGGGTGGTTGCAGATATAATTAGTGACGATAAGATGAGGTCATACTGCAGTAGGGTGGACTCCAATCCACTATGACCGGTGTCCTTATAAGAAGAGGAAAATCTGGACATAGACAGAGGGAAGAAGGCCATATAAAGATGGAGGCAGAAGCTGCAGTTATGTTGCCACAAGCCAAAGAACACGTGGGGCTGCCAGAAGTTGAAAAAGGCAAGGAAGAATCTTCTGGGCCACCATCTTGTCACAGCAGCCCCAGCAAATGAACACAATTGGCTTTAACCTTTTCCTTGGCTTACTTGCCTCCCACCTCCATTTCCAATGACCCCCCCCCAAACCATCAGAGGCGAGGGGCCGAAGGAGAAGAATCGCAGAGGGCAAGCTGACCTACAAGCATCGAGCAGCATGCAAGGGGAGAATAAAGTGTCCCCCTTCCTGATGCCAATGTCACCAAAGCAAGACCAGTCTGTTTCCCTGGTAAAAATCCCCAGAGGCTGAAGTAATGTCCCCGTCAGTCATACTGACCGTACAATCAGAACCAGGGTCGCACCCAGCCCATCTTCTCTTCTGTCCCCCACGGGCCCGCCTAAGCCGGCCCAACATTTTAAAGGAGGACTGAAACCTGTAGGGCTTAGCAGCCCAGCCTTGAGCCTGAGGCCCGAAGCTGGAGTGGGGGAAGGGAAACCAGGAGGCTGGAAGTTGGCGCCCAGGGCTCCTGTTTTCTTTCACACCGGCTTCAGGGCCACTGAACTGTAGAGGAGAGATTAAAACAAAGATTGCTGCACTTGGGGGATTAAATACTACAAAACTTTTAAACAACCCAACTGGACCTCATAATAGTGTGGCAAAGGCTGTAAATGTAAAGTTGGAAGTCTTGGCTCTATTGAAAGGCTCTCTCTGAATAACAATTTATTTTAATTTGAGATTTCTCATACTGTCCATATGGCAGGTCTTCATGGGAAAGCAACTGTCTCACAGTTGACGGGGACATCTGAAGTATGCTTTTTTGGCATTTGGGGGAAGTTTTTTTTTTTTTCATTTATATCAGTGGCTTGGTTGAGGATAGTTTGAAAACATTTCCTTAATGTTTCCAGCTTTTTTACTCCTGGAAATTTATCATCTACCCTTGGAAGTTACAAACTGAAATCCATTTCTCAACCAAACCGCCACTCTTTTTAGGCAGCACCAGTTTGTAATTGTGGAGATCTGTGGGCATTTGTTTGAAAATGGAAAATCCTATTTGCATGACATTTTTTTTTTCAACAACAACCCAGAAAGCATGTGGACAATGTTATGACTTGAAGTAGGACTGCCTTGCCAAGTGTCCCAGGCTCACGTTGTGGAGGGACTCCTAGAAAAATCTACGATCTATCTCTGGAAAAGAGGCAAGATTTCCAGCCAGCTCTGGGTAGGACCCTGGTACTCCCACAGATATGGTGACAGTCTTTACTCTTACAGAGACTTCCAAGCACATGCTAGGTCCAGGGGATGCGATGCGGGAAAGGGAGCTCTTTTCAACTTTCTCTTCTGAGGCATCTCACCAGCTGCTCCTCTGAGGGAGAGAAAGATTTGGCAGAAGCTCAATTTTGCCCACATTCACAGCCCTACAGGGAGAAGGCGAAATAGGTGCAGTCTCATGAGTCACTAAACATACTGATAAAACAAAGATCACAACTTTTACAGAAGCCGCACTATTCAAATGACACATCCTCAGAGAGATCTTCTGAAGCATCAAAAATAGCACCCCTGCTTGTGGAGAAAAGGGAACCCTTGCGCACGGCTGGCGGGAATGTAAATTGATGTAGCCTACTGCATACTGTGGAAAACAGTATGGACGTTTCTCAAAAAAACTAAAAAGAGAACTGTCATATGACCCAGCAATTCCACCCCTGGGTATATATTCTAAAGAAACAAAAACACGAATTCGAAAAGGTACATGCATCCCAACGTTCATAGCACTACTATTTACAATTGCCGAGACATGGAAGCAACCTAAGCATCTATCGACAGATGAATGGAGAGAGAAGATGTGGTACATAGATACAATGGAATACTACTCAGCCATAAAAAGAATGAAATAATGCCATTTGCAACAACGTGGATGGACGTGGAGGGCATTATGCTAAGTGACATAAGTCAGAGAAAGACATAAGTCAGAGAAAGACAAATACTGTATGATATCACTTATATGTGGAATCTAAAAAATAAAACAAACTAGTGAATAAAACAAAAAAGAAACATACTCACAGGTACAGAGAACAAACTAGCGGTTACCAGTTGGGGGAGGGAAGTGGGGAGGGACAAGATAGGGGTAGGGGATTAAGGGGTACAAACTACTATGCATAAAATAAATAAAATACCATGATATACTGTACAACACAGGGAATATAGCTAATATTTTATAATAACTACAAATGGAATATAACCTTTAAAAACTGTGAATCACTATGTGGTACACCTGAAACGTATACAATATTATGCATCAACTGTACCTCAATTAAAAAAAAGAAAATACCATCCCTGTCATCCTCAGTCCCTTCAACATGCTTTGTTATCTTCTTTATAGTACTATACGCATCTCTTCCCAACTCCCTGCTCGGTGACCTCACATTTGTAGTTTAAAATCATCTGTGGTCAGAGTATTTATACCATGGAAATTGGCAAATGCTATAAATCTAGGCTCTCCCCACCCCTAAAGTCAGCAGTTAACTCCTTATTAGTATAGCACTGATTATCACTATCTGGATTTACATCATATATGTGGCTTTTACATTGTATTAGCTGTATGTATGTGTGTATGTATACAGCACGCATAGATAATACATTATATTACGTCAGTAGTTTATTAATGATCTTCCCCTCCCTCCGGCAGAATGTATATCAGCCCTCAGACACCCCGTTTTGTTCACTGCTGGTTACCATGCCTACAACAGTACCCATACCTCGAAGATGCTCCGTAAGTATTTGCTGAATGGATGAATGGTGAATGAAATCTTTAGATTCATTTATCTATCTGTTTTATCTACCTGTTCTATCATTAAATCCTCTGTGGGCTTCAAAATCCCCTTCCATTTTGCCTCCACCTTCTTCCCCATGCCTTCTTGCTTTTTACCACCATCTTTGTCCTTACCCTCACACCAACTAGAAAAATCTGCTGATCTGTTGACTGTTTTCTCAAATTAATTAATTTATGGCTGTGTTGGGTCTTTGTTGCTGCTCACGGACTTTCTCTAGTTGCGCAGAGTGGGGGCTACTCTTCGTGGCGGTGCGCAGGCTTCTCATCGCAGTGGCTTCTCTTGTTGTGGAGCACGGGCTCTAGGTGCACAGGCTTCAGTAGCTGTGGCATGCAAGCTCAGTAGTTGTGGCACGCGGGCTCAGTAGTTGTGGCGTGCGGGCTCTAGAGCGCAGGCTCAGTAGTTGTGGCACATGGGCTTAGTTGCTCCGCGGCATGTGGGATCTTCCCAGGCCAGGGATGGAACCCATGTCCCCTGCACTGGCAGGTGGATTCTTAACCACTGCACCACCAGGGAAGTCCCTGCTGACTTTCTTTACTAGTGATTCCTGATATTTGTTTAAGTAGCTCCTCTGGGCACCTGAGACATTCTTCTGAACTTTCCCCTGTCACATCTCCCCCAGAAAAGCATTTCCTATATGTTTAGCCAAGTTTAGGTGCTTATAAGGCACCCAGAACAAGTACATTCATAAAACACTCTGTCTTCTCACGAGACACTTATAACCTAGTTGAGCAGCTAAGACTAATCTTGGCTTGAAAAATTATGAGCAAGTAAGATAATTATTCAACTAACTGCTAAATTGGGGAGTAGAAACCATAAAATCTCAGAGCCAAAAGGGTTGGTGGAGACCAGGAAAACATCAAAGAGGAGCAGTGGGCCTTGACCTGGCCCTGACTAATAAGTAGGGTTTAACTAGTTCAGGATTTCTTACCTCAGCACTGCTGACATTTTGGGCAGATACTTCTCTATTGTGTGGCTGTCCTCTGTATTGTAGGATGTTCAGCAGAATCCCTGGCCTCTACGAACTAGATGCCAGTAGGAACCTCCCCCCGCCAGTTATCACAACCAAAAATGTCCCCAGGCATTGCCAAATGTCCCGTGGGGGTCAAAATCACCCCCGCCAGGTGTGAACTGCTGACTTAGATGGAAGAGAAGAGGACATTATAACTTAGAGTGATGAAAAAGGACTTTGCTCACTTGACTCAGAATCCTAATTTGATCCACCACTGTACCCAGTCACCTGACTTCTTTTGACATGTTAACCCACTTCGTATGCATGCTTTACACATGTTTTATTAAACCTATACCCCGCATTAAATTTGGATTGGACTATTGACGTGGTTTCCAAATGCTTTAGTCGTGGAACCCTTTGTTCCAACAAAATCTTAGCCAGAAGCATGAACAAATAAGGACATAAGTAGAGTGGTTTTTGTTGAAGCTTCGGTAGAGAATCATCCCCTCCCCACCAGCACCCCAGCCTTGCCCAATGGCCCAGTAGCACGATTCCTGGTGCATTTCACTACACCGTAAACATGCTGAAGGCAAGGGTGACACTGAACCCTACAATAATAACTATAATGTCATGGTACAGGAAAAGGAGCAATGGATTAGGAGCTGCAAAAATCTGCAAGTTTTATTTGGAACTTTTCACTAACCGCCTATGTGACCGCATGTCACTTGGCCTCTATGAACTTGTATTTCTTCATTATAATCTCTAAGGCCCCTTTCTGCTTCAAAATGTTATGTCTATAAGCACAACCGTGTCACAAAATTTGTGAGCCCCGAATAATGATGTTGGTGACTATAGAGAAGCTGATTATTTATAATACCCCCCCAAAGGCCCTTTTAAAGACAAGGGGGAATGAGGAAGTGAATCTGACCTCTAAAATTCTCTATGAATTGCACTTTGACCCTTGCTTGATTTATTCATTCATGAAATTCACTAGTGCTCAGTCTGGCTGGCCTTCATTCAAAAGATCATGCTAAATGGGGTCACAAATGGAAGTGCAAATGGATATTTTAAAAATTAAGAATGAAAGTGCAGGGATTCCCTGGTGGTCCAGTGGTTAGGACTCCACACTCTCACTGCCGAGGGCCCAGGTTCAATCCCTGGTTGGGGATCAACATCCCACAAGCTGCATGGTGTGGCAGAAAAACAAATGAATGAAAGTGAAAAATCTGGAACGCTGGCTTCCATATCCATAAAGTTAGAATAAGACTTTTAAAAATGAAATACAATAGATTCTGTGATGGGCAAGCACATGCCCAGAATGAAAAGCCAAACATCGCAATAACAAGATGCACATAAGCTGTGGAGCCTGGAATCATCTCTTTCCTACCTCAGTGGCACCACCACCCAGCTCTTAGGACAAGAGGGTCTCACACATCAAGCAGAAACAGAGCAGACAGAACATTCCTGTCCCTCACCTTGGAATGACTTTACGGCTTTCCTTACTGTGGCACATGAGATGGCTGGGAATTTGTGTCCGTACTCTCTGTTTTTGCTCCTTCTTTGTAAAAGAAGAATTGAAACCTCCTTGCAACCATCTAATACCACAGAGAAATAGCATAAAACCACAGCTACCAAACAATGACGCGGAAATCCACAGCTATGTGTCTATCAAAATATGATACTGTGTTTATAGATTCCCGATTTGGTGGAGTCATTCTACTCTTAGATTTCAGACATAAATGAGATGTTATGTTAGTCACAAATAAATGATGATTTTAAATTGGAATGGAAAAATGTTTTTCAAGTATCCAGTAACCTGATTCTTAGTGAGAACCTGACAGACACATGAACTACTTTGATGGTTAAAAAAAAAAACCATACCAGTACTGTGTGTGCGTGTGTGTGTGTGTGTGTGTGTGTGTGTGTGTGTGTTGGGGGGACCTCTCTGGTCAGTGAGGACAATTCAAAGTTATCCAAAGCTATTCAGCATTGATGACTGGCAGGAGAGTGAAAGGTTGGTTTCATGAAGCTGCTTCCTCCAGGAATGATTTCCCCTTGTACTAGGGACAGCTGCAACATTGATATTGTTGCTGATTCTTTACATTTTTATTTATTCATTTTGAATAAAATATGGACATGGTGAAAATAATTCAAACAATGCAAGTTACAGTGAAAATTAAGTCAATCTCCCAGCTCAGTCTCCTAGTCCCCTAGTTACCAGTCAACCCTCAGAATCATGAGAAATAATGAATGGTGGTTGTTGTTTTAAGCCACTAAGTTTTGGGGTGATTATTCCATTTCAATAGAGTATAGAAATCTACCTCATTCTTTTTAACAATATAATAATAGCGAACATATATTTACATGCTTACTATATACCAGGCATTGTTCTAAGTGTCTTACATATCTTGGCTCATTTAATTCCCACTAACTCTAAACATTTTTTATAGAGGTACACCATCCCCATTCCACAGATGAGGAACTGAACTACAGAGATACGACATGACTAGCCCAGTACCCAAGTGCATAATCAACACTACCGGGATTTGAATTCAGGCCTTTGACCTCAGGTACTTTGATATTAAGCACTACCCTAGACCACTTCAGTGGCTACTTTATTTAACTAGTCATCTATTGGTGGACATTTCTGTCATCTCTAATCTTCTGCTTGTGAAAATAAGGTTACAATGTCTCGCCTGCTATGTACTTTTATGTATGGGTACAAGAAGAAACCATTCTTTTTAATCAAATGGAAGGATGACTAGATTCAGTTCATTTTGCTGAATCAGTAAGTGTCAGAAAAATCTCAAGTACAGAATGTCAGGTGCATCCACTCCAGTCAGAATAGAGTTCTAGCCCATCTGGCCCTTGACAGTTAGTGCCAGAAACTCCACCAGGAAACTTGAGGACCTGGAGACCCCAGAGAGAATATTTATCTTATTTTCATTTGGGCTCCAAGTGGAACAAGTAATGAACTGACTTTCCTCACAGTATTCTGTACCATAATGTATGTGTGTGTGTGTGTGTGTGTATGTGTATATATATATATATATATATATATATATATATATATAT